>NW_027497511.1:0-168836 GCF_021521415.1 Bidens hawaiensis | reverse complement strand
AAACCTTACTCCATCCAAAGAGATACAGAGGCTAATCCTGCCATTCAACTAAGACTAGGGGTGTTCATGAAAACCAAGCTGAAACCGAAATTCAAATACACTGATCCAAATTCTTATTTACATATTCGGATCGGATCAATCCAAATACCCGAATAACTAATTCGGATTCAGATATGGAATGTAAAAAAATCTGGATTGTTCAGATATCTGTTTAATCTAAATAGAACATGTTTTTAATGGTATTTTCCAATTTTGTATGTTTATTTAGACTATTATTTGAATTTGAACTTTAAATTTATGTTCAAGACCAATTCCTATTTTCCGGTTTTGTATTTTATTGTGATTCTAAACGTGTAAAAATTGCTAGTGACCACAAACTAGAAAAATTATGCTATTATGTTATTTAGGGATTATTCAGATGATTCTGGACTATTCGAATTTTACCGAAATCCAATAAGAATTGAATTTGAATACATTCGGATCTAATAGAAAAATCTCTAATTCGGATCAGATTGGGTCTAAAATTTTCAAATCCGAAAAATTCCAAACCCAAAAAAAAAAGAGCATAAGCACACCAACGTCAAAATTCGTTCTCACTACATTATATTACGCATTACGTATAGTGCTCCCTTCCTCTAAAATAATTTCATTTTACAAACAAGATTCTCTCTAAACAGGCCTTTGACATACTACGTCATCTTCTGCTGATCTTTTCCTTGCCTGCAAAATAATTGGGATGTTCAAAACTTAAAATTCAAAGACGAGTCTTGAACCGGTGAAGCAGAAAACAACTTACCAAATATGTTCGATTTCAAGGGAAATCGTCCCTTTGTTTTCAGATCTTTAATTTGCTTGCCCGTTTTAGGACCACTGGCACCGCTAGGACCTTCACCCCTCAACATAGCAACCTTTTCTTGATAGACCGCTGGCGGTGCAAGTCTCAACTGTGGCATGTTATCTACTTGGTTCTTGTCTTTATCAAGGTTACTTAATATTTCATACTGTTGTTATAAGACCTCTGTATCAGCTAGCAGGTAGGTAACTTTAGGGGTGTGCGCGGTGCGGTTTTGGGCTAAAACCTAACAGGAAACCAAAACATCGGTTTTTGGATTTTTTGAAACCGTTCGGTTTTGGTTTTTTCGGTTTTTGCCGTTTGAGCTTGAAAATAATAGGTCGAAATAAAAGTTGGCAAAAAATAATGAATTTAGGTATACATCATTTTGTTAATCGTTAACTAATAGACTATTATACATTTGACAACAAAATATTAAAGTCACATATTTATTAAATTTTTATAAATTACTTAAAATAAAAAATTAAAAATTTAAGAATTTGGTTCGGTTCTCGCTTTTCTCGGTTTTTATTACATGCAAAACCGAAATCGAACCGTTAATGTTTGTTTCGGTTCGGTTTTTTCGATTTGATGATTTCGGTTTTTTGGTTTCGGATCGGTTTTTTTTGGTTTCTTGCACACCCCTAGGTAACTTGTACGAAAAAAAAAGAAAGCAGAGACAACTAACCGACCCTGGATATCTGACGATCAAGTGCGTCTTTCTCCTGCAGGTGGGTCCCTTGTGACGATAACTTGTGCTTTGGTAGCATCGCCGCCTTACTCACCAATCCACCCTTGGCAGCAGCGGCAGAAGGAAGTCTAGACTTTTTCTTTGGCGTACAAAAGGGGCAGCCGGCATGAGAGGCCGGTTCACAATGCAAATGGCTTGCATGCCCACAACTATACACTCGGATCCGGGGGAGTCCTTAGTAACAAGACAATTGCATATGACACAAATAAGGCTTTCAGGGCCATGCCCGTGAGACGCTCCTCGCTTGAGTAATGTCATGGTATAATATGTATCATCCTCGATCAAAGATCTCGCAGTGTCCTGACAATAAAAATATACACTTTTATTCTTTATATAATGCCTAAAAGAGGACAAGAGAAATAAGTAAATACCAAAATTCTTCTTTCAAAATCATATGTTCCGAGCATTCCGAGTATTGTAGGTTTAAAATCACCAAACTCTTGGCTACCATTATCAGAAAGAAGTTTCATCATGACAGTCGGTAACCGAACATATCCTATCATTCCCTCAACAATCTCTTTAATAAAAACAGACAACAGCTTTCTCAAACCTTTATCTGGCCCTATAGTTGCAGATGAAGTGCCGTTCTGGTCCTTACCGGATCCTGGTTTTGTTAACGGTTCACAAAATCTGCATATGAAAAAATGTTAGCATCACCATGTTCCAAATTGTATCACATGCATGTTCTTGAAGAATACTGATAGAACCCAAAAACTAAAATATATATTTTATTGAGATAAATAGATAGTTGGCCCGATTCGAGAGGGGCTAGTCTCTCATTTAACCAATTCGAGATGGTAAGTCTCCAATTACAAGAACTTGATAATCAAAAATAAAACCAGACATTAAAACTATAACAGAAATGAAATACTTCTAACATAATTTAGGTAATTAATATCTCCTAACATTCAGCCTTTGACCGTCAATGGTCAACAGTCAACCCCCCACTAATTCAGCCCTAAACCTTTGCTCCTGGTTGACTGGGTCAAGGTAACTGGCCCAAGACCTTTTGGACCCAGATGGGTTGACCCGCTGATAAGGTGGAGTCTTAACAAATACACCAGTAATTTTCATTTTCTTTCTATGGGAATCTGAAGCTTTAAAATTCAATTATCTTCCAAAAATGCATGATAAATCAATGATAATGAATAAAAACAGTATAAAAATAAATGACTATTTATAATAAAAAGCAAGAATAAAACTGACTGAAGCAATATTGTAACAGAAGTCTAATACGTCAAGCAGCTTTAAAATAACAAAATGATAATATCTGGCTTAAGCACTTTGGACAAAAAAAAACGCACAGAAGTGGTAAAATAGGTTAATCGAGTTTCAAAAGGTCCATCGTCTCTCCCAACTGGTGACTTCCAAATCAAAATATTATAAAAATGATAAAATTAAAACCTTAATGCCCTATTTATAAAAAAAGATTTCCTACAACATTTTGGAAAATGATACCTAAATTTATCTAAAATAAAACTTTTCTTGTAACTAAAATACTACTAATACTTGTCAATAAACAATATTTCAACATCTTATCACAAAACAGAGTTGTAAAATAAAGGCAAGATGTATCACATGATTTAAACCAATATTTATTATTATTTTATCAGTTTGTGTAAGTGGAGGAATGGTGCTTACTTATCAAGCAGCTGAAACCAGAGGGCCTCAGACTCATTGAGATCTAACCGAGAGCTGTTCCTTTGGCACAATCCAACACAAGTTTGCACAATATGTAATATGTCATTCACCTACACAATATGTAATATGTCATTAACCTACAATAGCGTCTAAAGACTTGTTATTATAATGGAGAAGTCATTATGGTAAGTATAAGGGTCATATTATTAGTTGTTTTAGTAAAATAGATAAAACTGAATAAGTAGTTTAAGCGTATAATGTAATTATTTTGGGTGGGTAAACACGATGTGTGCAAGTCTTGAGGTGGATACAAAAACTCCCTACAAAAAATGAATAAGGAAAGAGTGACAGACCTCCTTCTTCATGAAATGATCCGCCCCGGCATAATCAGCAGAAGCAGCATCAAGCATGCTAAATTTGTCCGCAAGATCAGAAAGTGTGTATGAAAGAGCACTTCCAACATCTCCAACCCTTTCTAATAAGAAAGCAGCAGCATCTATGATTTTATACTCTTGGCACAGACGTAAACAATGGTCTACCCTATAGCTTTCACATGTCTCAAGAAAATGGAGAACACTATTCGGTTCATACTGACATAGTAACTGCAGAACAAAAAAACAGCATAGTTTGTAGCTGCAATCAGCATATAATCTGACAAAATAAAGGAAATAACCAAAACTGTATTAAGCAATTACCTCAAGATACAGCTCAGTCATTTCATCAGTTACAGGAACCGGATTCTCACGCAAAGACTTTGGAAACTCTGATAGTCTTTCTAAGAAATCATCTACCATGTCGGTCTGATGCTTTACCCTTGTACCAGTGAAACACAAAGGCTCTCCTTTCCTCAGAGAACTAAAGCTCATGGTGCCCATTGAATGAGCTTCAATAACCGTCTTTAGGAAGAGAAAGAGACTTTTTGGATGAGACCTCAGCTCGGCCAAAATTTGTTGAAATTCTTGAAAAAAATGTTCAAAAACTAGAAAAATCGTGCCCTCTCTGCCAAAGTTTAACACACGATTATAAAAGCTATATATCATTAAAAGAAAGTATAGCTAGGGAAATTCAGCATCTGAAATAACAACCTGCTTATTTGAACTAAATCCGGAATTCGTGAAATGACTGCTGTTTCCATATAATCAAGCCACTTTGTTCGCAGCAAATTATGGATATAAGAGAAAGCGTGAACTGGTTCATCCACATCTTTCATGAAGCTATCAAGAGCAGCTAAATACTGGTGTCTGCTGTCATAAATGAAGCCACATACCTAGATAAATACATGAACACAATTATCGGTCATTTTGCATTCAAGAGAGAGAGAGAGAGGGAGGGAGAGAAAGAGTCGTTGGAACCTGGTAAAAGTGAACCTTCTCACACATGTCTAACAAGTATCTGTCGTCCCAATCTGTCTGAGGCACAACTTGCAAAAGTGCAAGGACCTCCTTCTCTCTTGTTTTAAACGACATTTCACGTTTCATATCACCGTTTGCTGGAATGCTAGCATCTAAAGTCAAATACTCAAATATTTGACCTAGCAACTCATTCGAGACTTTGGCCTCTCCACGGGAAACAAAACTAGAAATAAACTCTAGTATATGACCTATATCATCCTTTGAAGGCCAAACTGTGTCGGGTTGAATAGTCGGAGTGCTAATAGATTTGCTAGTTTCTAATATGAGAACCAGAGCGTCTACCGTCTTTTGAGTCAGATCTTGACCCTGAGATGTAGAATCCTTTTCATGCGAAAGATGATCTGGCTTTTGAATTTCATCTATAAATGCACATCTCAAAACATTTAGCGTTGCTTCAGTGTCCAACTCCAAGAGATGATAGAGATTCTTGTATGAATTTGTGGCTGATAAGTTGGCCAATCCCCATGGACTTGGGGCATTAGAATCCTCCAGCAAGAAGTGTATAAGCTCCCTTCTAAGAGACGGTAAACGTGCAGGAGAGAGAGCTCCATGTCCTGATTATACATTTAGTAAAAAGAAAAAATAAAAAATGAGAATCTAAATCTAGAGTCATATATAGGCCTGCAAACGAATCGAGCATTCGATGAACTGTTTGTGAACCGTTCAGCGTGAAGTTCGTTTATGTTTATTTGATAAACGAATGAACATGAACAAATTTTTTCTGTTCGGTTAATTAAACGAACAAACATGAACACATGTTTCGTTCGTTCATTTATGTTGTGTTCATTTAAGTGTGTTCATTCATGTTTGTTTGTGTTCGTTTAAGTAGGTTCATACATGTTCAAATATGTTTGTTTATCTTTGTTCAATTATGTTTGTTTATGTTCGTGAACATTTCGTTTAGATTTTATATAAACGAACACGAACACCAAATTTTTGTTCGATTAAGTGTTCGTTCTCGTTTAAAGTTAAATGAATGAACACGAACATACCCTTGTTCGTGTTTGTTCGGTTCGTTTACAGGCCTAGTCATATATACAAAATAATATTTTATATCATTAGACAGATGACATGCCTGGAGGAAAAGCTAAGCCTGAAAAGCAGTACTTCAAATAAACTAGCATTCTGTACCTGTTTACAAAACCCAAGGCATGAAATAGACACGTGGATAAAACTTCATAAGAAAGAAGAAAAAAATGCTAATAACAGGATACACTGTATTTACAATGGAGGGCGATCTAGGCAGTTGTAGATCGGATTAATAAGTATAAGCGTATAACTTTTCAAATACTTCAAAGAGTTTGACTAATTTTGTTAACGTTGACCAAAACTTGACCGGTTTTTGACCAATTTGGGCCGATCTGGACCAGATTTGACCGGCTACCGATTTGTTGGTCTGACTAGGTGAAATCGAATCAGTATCCCGATTAGCAAGTAATCTCCACTAAATCAGTGACTAATCAAGATTTTTACAATGCTGCATTTATGCTCAATTCGAGACTTTTTTTCTGTATATATCACAGGATATATATATATATAGGATCAGGATCATGTGAAAACTATTTGAAAATTGAGAACCATGAGAACCATTTTGGACCACAAAAAACCCAAAAATGAAAAAAAAATCATAAAACAAAAAAATGCAAAAATGAAAAAAGTAAAAAAACCAAAATTCTTGTTTATCATCCCGGTTTCATAAAAAAACGTCTCAGTTTAGCTATATTATACATATATGTATAATATGTACATATATGTGCATACATGTTTTTATACACATGTACAATTTAAGGTAAATGATAATGTACATATGTGTACATTACGTAACTAGAGATTAAATGAAAATATACAAATGTGTATAATATGACGTTTTTTTTATGTAACCGGAATGAAATATAAGACTTTTGGTTTTTTTTACTTTTTAAAAATTTTTGTTTTATCATTTTTTTAAATATTTTTTTAGAGATTTTTTTAATGGTCCAAAATGGTTCTCTTAGGATCCTTACCCTATATAATATATATATATATATAATGCTTTGATTTAGACATGATTTTAATACAGCAAAATGAACTGCGAGAGGTTTTGTACCTTGTGTATGTATGTAAAAAGTACGGGTGTGCATGGGTCGGTTTTGGTCCAAAACCATAACCAAGATGTCGGTTAATGGAAAACCATAACCATAACCATAACCATAACCATAACCAATAAGTTATGGCAGTTTTGGTTAATCGATTTCGAAGGTTATAGTGGGTTGGTTAACTGCGAATTCGGGTCTAACTAAAAATAGCTCGTTACAATATAATTGGGCATTATTTTGGCCGAAAGTTTTGACTTGATTTTTTTTTACTATGGAATAAATTGTTATTACACATTTATATATACACTATGTTACACGGCAATAAAACACATAATATAATTGCTAATATTTAAAAATACATATAACTGGTTCGGTTCGATATTAGCAGGTATGAAAATCTTCTAAACCATAACCGACCCACTATAGTCGGTTTTCAGTAAATCATTTGGCCAACCCAACGGGTTTTGGTATGGGTCGGTTATAGCTGTTCGGTTTCATCGGTTAATTTGGTTATGGATCAATTAGTTCAGTTTTCTACACGCCCTTAGTAAAAAGGATTACAAATATAATGGGGCTCTACATACGTCCCACAAGCTAAGGACAGGGGCCGCCTGTAGCTTAAATGGTAAACTATAAACAGAGATTTAGCAACTAATCATTTGTGGATATAATTTATAAAGGGGTTCTCCTTGAGCAACAACCTTTTCTATAACAAATTAAAAAAAACAAAACTGTATGCTTTGTATGTGTGGGAATGATGATAGCCTCAACAATTTACAGTGTAAATAGCTATCATTGATAATAAAATGAGTGTTGTATATGGTAAAGTGAATTT
This sequence comes from Bidens hawaiensis, assembly GCF_021521415.1. Taxonomy (NCBI): domain Eukaryota; kingdom Viridiplantae; phylum Streptophyta; class Magnoliopsida; order Asterales; family Asteraceae; genus Bidens; species Bidens hawaiensis. The sequence continues at coordinate 161,290 of NW_027497511.1, read as the reverse complement.
GAAAAGATTAGCTATCCCATAATGAAATGACGTACCCAAGTGATGGAGCATTCTCGCCATCACTGTTTGTGAATACCAGAAGCAACTCCTCTAAGGGTGTCCTGAAATCATCTAGACCTTTATTGAACAAATATATCAAGGCCCTGTACAAATTGTGTTCCCGACATAACCTGACGACCTGACACGTACAAATCATGAGTAAAGATGTGCGGAAAAATACATCCTTGAATTGTGGCTAAATACTTGTGTTTCCCTATTCTACCTGACTTTTTAATAAAATATTTGTTCATATTTCTTAATAACACCGCACATGAGGTGAGAGTGTATGTATTTAGGTGTTAAATGTCATTTCTAGAGTTCTTTGTTATATCTTTACGTGATTTTTTCTTGAAAGCGTACTATTTAGTTGTGTGAGAAGTTCAGCTTTGCAATGTTTCTATCAAACCTACCTGATTGAAGTCCAAGGAAGAAATGTCCATGTGAAGAACACATTGTTCAACTCGCTGCAGCCAACCTTTTGCGCTATAGTGCTCCACCAGTGCTTGCATAATCTTCAAGAAAAGAAACATATTATTATAGCTACAGCATGCACTAGCTCCTGGATGTAAAGATATAGCATACAAAAAACGTAAACAAGAAATACCTCGGGTGGAAGTGATCCAAGCATGTCCTTCAAAATATATGGCTCCAAAAGCTCCAAAAATGTCTCTGAAACAGAAAATTAATAGAAATATAAAAACTGAATGATTCTATTCAGAGGCAGAATTAAGCATAAAAACACACTTAGAATTTATAAAATCAGGTACAAATTAATAAACTTGTGATTTAAAAACCAGAAACAGGTTACAGAATTGAACTGCAGCAGCGTTTCATCACCGCACCATGTGCATTGCATATTATGCGCACATTTTAAAACCAAGTTAGTTAGTGACAAAGGCTTTGTTTAATTAATCAAACCAAATTATTAACATGGAAAAGGCCATGTGCTAAGAAAAATACAATGTACCTTTTTGTTGAACAGACTCAAAACGGGATAAAATTTCGTCAAACAGCATGTCAGTTCTCTTGATGTGAACACAGAACTCGACTGCAACCCCACCAACACTTGTGTACTGCTCTGAAGTGATAGAGTAACTATCAGTCTTCAAGTGCTCCAGTTGGTTACCTAATGCCACTGATATATAAGAAAAGACCTCATCCACATATGCTAATAGCAACTCCGCTAGGTAGGGCATTATTACTTTTCGAACATCATCCAATGATCTAGGAAGATCAAAAACACCATGGGCTCGACCATCATATAGCACCATTGCCATGTTGAAAGCACCCATCCAGTCACCGCCTCTGCGCAAAACTTCGACGCGTTCCTTCCACGGAAGAAGGCGAGAAACAACAAGATGTGTAGGTCCAAGTAGATACAGAGAAGCACCCCTAACAGCTATATAATTGTGATGAGCTTTGCCAAGGACATTGGAGAAATAGGTGTGATGTCCAATGACATCATCTCCTCTGCCTCCATCTACAGCGAAACTTGTGTCATGAATTAAAGTCCCATCATTTGCATACAGACAGAGCTTTCCAGCTGATGTTAGCACCACCAACATCTGAACAAGCATAACATCTGTTATAGTTTCCTTCAAATGGATAACAAAAGTCACATTGTAACTATGCAATGACCTGATCATCCAGCCAAGCAACCCCTATTGCTGTACTCTCGAGGGTCCATTTTGCATGTATTTTCAGTTCTGACTTCACCAATTTTGCAACATGTACTTGGTGATCCCAGGCAAGTGCGAGCAGTGGCGCGGTTCCAGACTCGATTACCTGGACATTCTCTGTAAGAAAAATTATCATATTACCAAAAAAGTTTCAGCATGTGAGTCATCAACTCAATTTGCAACATACCAGCCTGTGAGGGAGGTATATATTTCCAAGCAGCGTAAGGCATGGAACCATCCCGAACCCCATCAGGCTTGGGAAGCTGAGCGTAGACTTCTGGTTTGTTAGAAATGACTTTGGCCTACAAAACAAGGTGAAGGCATTGTACAAGAACATATTAGTGCCATAGTAACAAAGCTAATAAGATAATTTATGCATAAGGTCTAGTCTTCAAAGAATTCCATACCACGAGAGCAGACTGATGAGTGACAAATATGACCACACCTTCTTCAGCGGAAGTCAAATCACCTCCCGTCGTACTTTCAGTGCCACCCGTACCAATGGCAGTGCTTGTGGAAGAACTTCCAAAACTTTCCTCCGGCACTAGGGGCGACGTGCATACAACTGTGCTTGTTGATTCATCAAGAAGAGTCTACTTAAAAAAAATTAAGGTTAGATGTGATGCACGTATGAACAAGAACCACAAAAAGAGGTAGAGTTTTACCGAGGGTTTAGATGTAGAGAACCTACTAAGCCATGAAAATGGAGAAAAGCGAATCAACTTAACAACTCCTTTACTATCGCCGCTAACCATGTGGACCTGACGAGTCACTTGAGAATCCATCCCCAGATATAGCATGTGAACTACTGGAGCTTTATGCTCGGTAACAATTTTTGCAGCAGAGACCCTTTGGACATCCCAAACAGTATAATGCCCATCAGCATATCCTGCGAAAAGTAGGTCTCCTTGATGATTAAAGGACATGGATGTGACCGGGGCATAGGACCTATCGCCTTGTAATCCAAGCATTAACATCTGAAAGAAAAGCATATATATATATATATATATATATATATATATATATATATATATATATATATATATATTTTAACTTAAAGACTAGTTACAAGAAAAAACAAATCATAACATCTAATAGACTGATACTATTAATGAGAGTCGTGTAATTGGAACCTTAGCATCCATGTTATCAGCATAATGTGGAGAGTATTTGCAGGGAACGACAACGATTAACCCTCTAGACATTCCGAGTGCAATGTAGTTAAGATGAACTGCTAGGGCTTGTGGAGTTCCATGGTCTCGCCTGAATGACGGAGAGGATATTGTCCTGGTAATGGTGTTATCAGTGCTAGTACTGAAATAAGCCAACACCGTTGATCCCGTGTTCACACCCTCAAGCTTCATTGGTTGAGCAGCGGCACCCTCTTCCCAGTGCAGAGCCGTAAACGCGTGCTTCTTTTCAAGTTCCTCAGCAAACTGAAGGGGGTTATGAGTTTGTTTTGGATTGTCATCAGCTTCTGGTTGGAGTTCTTCGTGGATTTCGAAATCCTCGTCCTCCTCCTCCTTAAGCGCATCCATTTCAATGGACTGTAAGGTAATGATAGGTGCGGAGTCGTCGTCGTCCTCAATACTGCTGTCATCTGGAACTGACACCGTACTCAAAGGAGAGCTGCTGATCTCTGTGTCGTCTCTGAAATGAAGATCAATGTCTACCTCAGAGGCATTTGTTGTTGCAAATTGAGCATCGAGATTGTTGTTAGTAACGGGTTCTTCCCCAGTGTGTTGGGTATCTGAAGGATCATCGATTTTAAGCTCTTGTTTTGCATCATCGATGATTTCAAGTGAATGCTGAGCAAGTATAAGAGTGGATGATTTGTCCCTAATAGCGGCAGCATGTGGAGTTGGAATCAAGCGAGAAGCTGCAGCAGCGGCTGCGAGTGCTGCCCCAGGCTTATTAGCATTTGACCTGAAGAAGCGAGGTAATTGACTAGTGGAACGAAAACTATCATCACTTGTCAATCGATGAGGAGGAGAAGAAGAATCAACTGTTGGATTATTATTATTATTATTGCTTCTCGGAGAAGAAGAAGAAGAAGAAGAAGAGCCGTCAGAGTCGTCGATGAGGAGGAGAAGTTCATCGATGCGGTGGTGGGAATCATCATTATCATCATCTTCTTCGTCATCATCGTGAAGTTGCAGGAAGGCGTCTAGATCCATAGTATGTTTAATTCAATCAAAAACACTAAGAGCATCCACAACGGGGTGGCTTGCCCGAGGTCCGAGTCCAGTTGGCAAGCATCTCAATATCATCATGTACACATCTAACAAACACAAAAATGAAATAATAAATAAATCATACAGTATTACAATTCACCTCAGAAACATAACATATATTCTCAATCATAATAAATCAAACACTCAATTCCAATTTTACATTCAATAACATAACAAAACCCTAACTCATCCAAAACACACAAAATAATAACAATACCTTGCAACTCGTTACCAAATCCATCGTCATACATAAATCAGCTTCCGACTCAATTATTCAACCTGCAAACAAGCTGAAACGAATTTAATACATGAAACCTGTAATCAAATCGGATTGAATTGAATTGCTTACACGAACATGAAATTAAGCGGAATTTGATCGGCGAAATCGGAGGTTTTTGGTTGAGTATGTTACAATTTTAAACATTCTTAAATGTTAGCAATCGATCGATGGAACTCCTGAAAATCTATTTCAACTTCCAGGTTTTTGATTAATCGATTTGAAGGAGACTAACCATGCTTCGTTGATTGTGGTTTTGGTTGAAGACGGACGGTTTGAATGGCGATGATCGGCTGCCTTCTCAGATCTAGAGTGAAAGAAGAAAGAAAGAAAGAAAGAAAGAAAAGAAAAGAAAAGAGAATCCTATTATTATTATTATTATTATTATTATTATTATTATTATTATTATTATTGGAATTCCATGGAATAGAGGGTTTGGACACGGTCACAAAGGCTTCGTTTCAAACCATCTGCAATTCCTAACCCCCCAATTATCACAAATTTCCAAATATTATTTTCTTTTATTTAATAAATATGATTTATGTATTTCAGATCTTTTTTAAATATGATTTTTTTAACTATTATTTTAATCGGATATCCAATTCACTATCCGAGAGCTCCGGATATCCGACTTTGAGCACCCCTAATTTAAACATGTGTACAATAATGTGCATCTAAATAAACAATAGCTTCAACATCTTGTACGGTATGCAATAACATTTAGACATTTGATGAATACTGATTCTTCTGAGTGTCGAAACCTTTTGTTTTTAATCTATACTAAATATATAATAGTACTAGTAGTAACCCACGTGATGCGGCGGCGGTGACAATTATCCCGGTTGGCAATTCTCATGTCACGTAAGAGCCGTAATTTTTTAACTTTGACCTCGTAATAAAATTGACCTAATTCATAAATTATCAAACTATGGTTTTGTTTGTAACAACTCGGTTCTTTCAAATTAATATTCTTATTAAATACCTGACCCATCTCGATGTTCGGGAAATTTTATCACGTCATTTGATTTAATATTACTTTATTAATATTTTTTTAGAGAAAATTCCAATTTGACTCCCTGAAATATATCGTCGGGAGATGGAATAGCCCTTGAAAACGAAATTGCGCATGTTGCGCACATATATTTCTCCGACGGGTTCTTCTGACTCCTACCGTCAGTTGACTGTTGGTATTTTAGTAATAATACCAACATATTAAGGTATTTTAGTAATCTTCTTATAATAATAATAATAATAATAATAATAATAATAATAGACGTAGCAACAACAACTACCTTATGCTAATATTAATATGTATATTATCATATAATAATATTAATATGTTATATTCATATAACAGCAGCAGCAGTTCATTTTCCTCATCATCATCAACAGTTCATCTTCATCATCATCAACCTCAAACATAGTTAAAATTCTTTATCATCATCAACCTCAAATCCTCAAACCCACCACCAAGTAATCCCTCTTAATCTCATCATCTTCATCATCAGTTGCATAACAATTAATCGAATCTCTCAAATCCTCAAGCCCTATATTTCATCACTCAAACCCTCAAATCTCTCAAATCCCACCACCAATCGCTTCAATAATTCAGATAAAGCGGCGGCGGTGTGAAGTTTCACGACGACGACGGCGGTGTTTAAGATTAACGCTAAACCAATCTCTCACTCTCACCTACCTCCCTTCTTCCGTACACTACCACCACCACCATCGTAACTGCTCTCCACTTCCGGCGATGAAGTTTCATGGCGGCTATGTTTAAGATTAACAGTTGTTGACGATGGTGCTACTGATGACGATGGTGTTCTGTTCAAATTAACAGCCGTTGAGTGCATATATGTCGGTTTCTTGAAAATTATTGGTTTGATATCTCTTGTGTGTTTGTGTTTTTTATTTGACTTTTTGGTAGTTATGTACATGAATCAATGAACTTATAGAAGATTTTGGATGTGGTGAACATTTCATTTAAGATAATAGGTATTAGATGTGTTAACTTGTTATTATAACTTGATTAAATCTTGGAGTTGGAATGGATTAATTGTCTGGAATTAAAACTTAGGAACCCTAATTGTAATTGGAGAAGATGAAGTGATAAAAGTGATAATATATAGTTTATGTTGTATAGCTATACCAAACATTAACTTAGTTCAACTGGTAGTTTTGGTGGGTTGTTAAACCAGAGGTCTCGAGATCGAATCCCGGCATTTACATGGTTTTGGATAATTATTTTTAAAATGAATTAAAGGCTTAGGGGTAAAAACGTAAATTCAATATTTTTTAGCAGGTCAACGCTTGGTCAACTGACGGAAGGGAACAGATTGCCCCGCCCAAATATTACAGACGTCCAAATGCGCAATTTCGTTTTCAGGGGCTATTCCATCTCCCGACGATATATTTCAGGGAGTCAAATTGGAATTTTCTCTATTTTTTATTTATAACTAATTAATAGATATAAAATAAGTTTGGATCTTATTCACTTTTAACCCTAAACTAAACTTTAACCTATTTTTGTTCCACATTTAAACTATAAGGACTTTTCTGCAATTTGTTTTTGTATTATTAGAATATTATAATCTTTTAACCCAATAACCCATAAACCCAAACCCGTATCCGCGATCCAAAACCCCAACCCGCGACCCGTTAACAATCTTGAACCACAATTTTCGTTGTTAATTTGGAAACTAAATCATAGGCCTTGTTAATCCTTCCATTTACGACATCACCGACAATCTTAATTAAGTTATAACAATCAATTTGATTCGTAATACCTATTATACTTGCAATCATCAATCTATATCATAATGTGCATTATAATTCAATTAAACGTACATACAACACCCTCATACCAGCGCAAACAACACCGCATTCGTTAATTTGATTAAATCATCGTCGAAGTACCTGTTCTTGATCCACCTTAGCGCCGGCACTGTTGGGTTCAATTAACCCCGTCTGGCCATCGTCGAGGTAAACTAATTATAGGGTTTTGATCGCGATTTAGTGTTGATCAAAAACCCTATGATTAATCTAGTTAATTGATACACGATTAATCAATTGGGTTTGTTAAGGTTTATGTTTGATTTGGGTGATTTTATTTCTGTTTAAAATATTTGATTCTCATGTTATAAACGAATTGATGGGTAACTCAGTTGGTTCGTGTGTCATGCTAAAGGCATTGGACGAGCTGAGGGCGCAGGTTCGAGTCTCTCCCAGCCCGTTTCTGGGTTATTTTTGTTTAAATCAATTTTCATGATTAAATAGTTAAATTAACTCTTTAAAACACTTTATATATATTATAAATATGAATAAATCAATATTATTACAAAACCGTCATATTAACCTGTCACTTTTCAGAGCTTCGGGTTAAAACCATATAAATGTGTGTGTGTGTGTGTGTGTGTGTGTGTATGCACTTTGTTATTAAATGCTTGTTGCATGTTTTAATTTATTTAAAAAGGAGTTTTTAACTTAATGTGTGTATAACACGTAAATTCACGTATTAAAAATAAAGTCTAAGTATTTTTATAAAAAGATTTATATTTTATATAACATTATTATTATTTATTATTTACAAAATTGTTTAATAAGAAATCGTATTTAATAATAAAGATATATATATTAAAGGTATTTTGGTTTAAAATAAATATTCTTAAAACAATCTCTTTATATAATCGATTTGAAAATTATAACTAGCTATTAAGTTAAGTATTTTATTTATTAATGTAATTTATCATAGTTAAAGATATTAGTTAATGAACTTGACAAATTAAAGTGATAAATAACTTGTGTAAGATTTCACCCGATCATCATCAATTCCCGAAGCTCTATCTAGTTTTAGTTTCGTTGTTGAATTCTTATTTAGTTTTCGTAATTATTATTACTTAGGAAATTCGTTTGTTGATATACCTCGTCAAGCGTGGTTTATCGCTTTCTTGTCGTATTCATTCCCGCTTTGCTTATTTGATCAGGTGAGTACCACATTCCCCTATTTTACTCGTTTTCTCACGTTTTGGGAATATATGCGTAAATTATATTTCTCATATATACTTATACTCAAAACTGCAACTATTGTCTTATGTGTTAACAACTTATACCTTACTTGTTTATGTGCTTATTTGCTTTGTATGTTTCCGCATTCGGAGAGGTCCAACATAATCTCAGTTTAGTATGATCATACGCCAGTCGTTATAGCCTTTGTGCTTCTCGACATCTCAGTTATACTTGCTCATTTGGTTAATTTGTTATTCTCATATGACTTGTTGCACTACTTATTTTTATACTATACTATATGTATATTTTAAACTGGTGTGTTGCTCACTTAACCTTGTGTTAACAAATCTATTTTATTTTCAACGCATATGCATGTTATCATTTGATGTGAAGTAAATTGAAGTTAGAAGATCACTTAAGGATTTATGCTAGAAAAAAATAATTGAGTCAATATTAAATAAGATTTTATAACTGTTTGTGTAACATCCTGAAAATTTTGAGTTCAAAGTATCAACTTTTCAAAGTCTAGGGACTGAAATTGCCAAAATCCAAACATGAGGGTTAAAAATGAAAAATTAGTTTTCCTGACCCAACGCGCTACGCGATGAGTCAGAGGAGAACCTCATCGCGTAGCGCGATGGGGCTTCTGACAAATTGTGACGCGTGTGCCACGTGGCACACGGTGGCACTAGGTGCTGCCACGTGTCACCACGTGGCAACACTGCCGCCACGTGTCGCCACGTGTAGCGGCGCCTGCCACGTGTCGACACGTGGCAGGTCTATACTGCTGCGTCATTTGGCCTATATCGCAATACGCGATAGGCCTGCCCAAGGACCTATCGCGTAGCGCGATGGGGTCCAAAATTATGTATATAAATAGCAAAACTCAATCCTCTCACTTCTCTCTAACATCTCACTAGAATCCCAAGTTCGTATTAACGATCTGCCTCGATAAGCGTGCCCGGAAACCTTGTTTGTGTATAACGTTTCCTCGAAATACTTGCCAACTCTCCACCCTCATCCACCAAGACAGTGTTGTTGAAGTGGCAATGAATCTCGATACGCGTGTTAACGAGTATTGAAGTTTGGTGTGCTCGTTTGACGATCGGGAAGTGAAGCGGCGTCGAAGTGCTGCTCAAGTCCCTAGGATTTCGGTACGCCATTGAGGTTAGGCGTAATGTCGAATTCAATATAATTAAATATTATATTCAAGGCTTAGGCCTTAAGTCGAGGTTATACTCGATACCTCGATAAAAGAAAAAGAAAACATAACAAAGAAATGAATGAATATTTAATGTTGAATATAATGATAACATATATATGTGTGTAAGTATATATGTATACATTCTTTGTTATGAATTTATTATTTATTGAATAATGAGTATTCGTAAATAATAAAAGAAAAGATTACGTTTCTTAGAGAAGAAGAAACGTCGGGTTTTGAATATAAACAAAAGGTTTATAATTTACTTTTAAACAAGAGGTTTTCAAGTAAATAAGAATTGAACTAAAGGTTCAATCGAGGATTGAGATATAAGACTAAAGGTCTTAAGCCGGATCGTGTATCCGACTAACAAATATTTATACTCGTACTATAGGTGCGAGATAAAGAAATGGAAAGACCCTTGGACGGTGAGTGAAACAGAAAATTAATAGAAATATAAAAACTGAATGATTCTATTCAGAGGCAGAATTAAGCATAAAAACACACTTAGAATTTATAAAATCAGGTACAAATTAATAAACTTGTGATTCAAAAACCAGAAACAGGTTACAGAATTGAACTGCAGCAGCGTTTTCATCACCGCACCATGTGCATTGCATATTATGCGCACATTTTAAAACCAAGTTAGTTAGTGACAAAGGATTTGTTTAATTAATCAAACCAAATTATTAACATGGAAAAGGCCATGTGCTAAGAGAAATACAATGTACCTTTTTGTTGAACAGACTCAAAACGAAATAAAATTTCGTCAAACAGCATGTCAGTTCTCTTGATGTGAACACAGAACTCGACTGCAACCCCACCAACACTTGTGTACTGCTCTGAAGTGATAGAGTAACTATCAGTCTTCAAGTGCTCCAGTTGGTTACCTAATGCCACTGATATATAAGAAAAGACCTCATCCACATATGCTAATAGCAACTCCGCTAGGTAGGGCATTATTACCGTTCGAACATCATCCAATGATCTAGGAAGATCAAAAACACCATGGGCTCGACCATCATATAGCACCATTGCCATGTTGAAAGCACCCATCCAGTCACCGCCTCTGCGCAAAACTTCGACGCGTTCCTTCCACGGAAGAAGGCGAGAAACAACAAGATGTGTAGGTCCAAGTAGATACAGAGAAGCACCCCTAACAGCTATATAATTGTGATGAGCTTTGCCAAGGACATTGGAGAAATAGGTGTGATGTCCAATGACATCATCTCCTCTGCCTCCATCTACAGCGAAACTTGTGTCATGAATTAAAGTCCCATCATTTGCATACAGACAGAGCTTTCCAGCTGATGTTAGCACCACCAACATCTGAACAAGCATAACATCTGTTATAGTTTCCTTCAAATGGATAACAAAAGTCACATTGTAACTATGCAATGACCTGATCATCCAGCCAAGCAACCCCTATTGCTGTACTCTCGAGGGTCCATTTTGCATGTATTTTCAGTTCTGACTTCACCAATTTTGCAACCTGTACTTGGTGATCCCAGGCAAGTGCGAGCAGTGGCGCGGTTCCAGACTCGATTACCTGGACATTCTCTGTAAGAAAAATTATCATATTACCAAAAAAGTTTCAGCATGTGGGTCATCAACTCAATTTGCAACATACCAGCCTGTGAGGGAGGTATATATTTCCAAGCAGCGTAAGGCATGGAACCATCCCGAACCCCATCAGGCTTGGGAAGCTGAGCGTAGACTTCTTGTTTGTTAGAAATGACTTTGGCCTACAAAACAATGTGAAGGCATTGTACAAGAACATATTAGGGCCATAGTAACAAAGCTAATAAGATAATTTATGCATAAGGTCTAGTCTTCAAAGAATTCCATACCACGAGAGCAGACTGATGAGTGACAAATATGACAACACCTTCTTCAGTGGAAGTCAAATCACCTCCCGTCGTACTTTCAGTGCCACCCGTACCAATGGCAGTGCTTGTGGAAGAACTTTCAAAACTTTCCTCCGGCACTAGGGGCGACGCGCATACAACTGTGCTTGTTGATTCATCAAGAAGAGTCTACTTAAAAAAATTAAGGTTAGATGTGATGCACGTATGAACAAGAACCACAAAAAGAGGTAGAGTTTTTCCGAGGGTTTAGATGTAGAGAACCTACTAAGCCATGAAAATGGAGAAAAGCGAATCAACTTAACAACTCCTTTATTATCACCGCTAACCATGTGGGCCTGACGAGTCACTTGAGAATCCATCCCCGGATATAGCATGTGAACTACTGGAGCTTTATGTTCGGTAACAATTTTTGCAGCAGAGACCCTTTGGACATCTCAAACAGTATAATTCCCATCAGCATATCCTGCGAAAAGTAGGTCTCCTTGATGATTAAAGGACATGGATGTGACCGGGGCATAGGACCTATCGCCTTGTAATCCAAGCATTAACATCTGAAAGAAAAGCATATATATATATATATATATATATATATATATATATATATATATAAATATTTTAACTTAAAGACTAGTTAGAAGAATAAAACAAATCATAACAGCATCTAATAGACTGATACTATTAATGAGAGTCGTGTAATTGGAACCTTAGCATCCATGTTATCAATATAATGTGGAGAGTATTTGCTGGGAACGACAACGATTAACCCTCTAGACATTCCGAGTGCAATGTAGTTAAGATGAACTGCTAGGGATTGTGGAGTTCCATGGTCTCGCCTGAATGACGGAGAGGATATTGTCCTGGTAATGGTGTTATCGGTGCTAGTACTGAAATAAGCCAACACCGTTGATCCCGTGTTCACACCCTCAAGCTTCGTTGGTTGAGCAGCGGCACCCTCTTCCCAGTGCAGAGCCGTAAACGCATGCTTCTTTTCAAGTTCCTCAGCAAACTGAAGGGGGTTATGAGTTTGTTTTGGATTGTCATCAGCTTCTGGTTGGAGTTCTTCGTGGATTTCGAAATCCTCGTCCTCCTCCTCCTTAAGCGCATCCATTTCAATGGACTGTAAGGTAATGATAGGTGCGGAGTCGTCGTCGTCCTCAATACTGCTGTCATCTGGAACTGACACCGTACTCAAAGGAGAGCTGCTGATCTCTGTGTCGTCTCTGAAATGAAGATCAATGTCTACCTCAGAGGCATTTGTTGTTGCAAATTGAGCATCGAGATTGTTGTTAGTAACGGGTTCTTCCCCAGTGTGTTGGGTATCTGAAGGATCATCGATTTTAAGCTCTTGTTTTGCATCATCGATGATTTCAAGTGAATGCTGAGCAAGTATAAGAGTGGATGATTTGTCCCTAATAGCGGCAGCATGTGGAGTTGGAATCAAGCGAGAAGCTGCAGCAGCGGCTGCGAGTGCTGCCCCAGGCTTATTAGCATTTGACTTGAAGAAGCGAGGTAATTGACTAGTGGAACGAAAACTATCATCACTTGTCAATCGATGAGGAGGAGAAGAAGAATCAACTGTTGGATTATTATTATTATTATTATTATTATTATTATTATTATTATTATTATTGCTTCTCGGAGAAGAAGAAGAAGAAGAAGAAGAGCCGTCAGAGTCGTCGATGAGGAGGAGAAGTTCATCGATGAGGTGGTGGGAATTATCATTATCATCATCTTCTTCGTTATCATCGTGAAGTTGCATGAAGGCGTCTAGATCCATAGTATGTTTAATTCAATCAAAAACACTAAGAGCATCCACAACGGGGATGTGGCAAGGGGCAGACTAGGAACAAGTGGACAATCACCGTTGTAGCTCTAAAGTCTGTTGAACGAGTTTGGTTCTGCAAACGTCTGACGGACGAGAATTCGTGGGCCCATCAACAGTTTTAAGCATGGCTGATTTTTAGCAATTGATAAAAGGGAACTGCCGGAAAAATCTGTTGAACAAATTTGTACCTTAATCGCTGCTACATATCATCGACTGCCGCCGCTTGATGCCTCATTCCGATCTCGTTTACAAATCTCTGATTATCTCCAGTGAGTATATGGAGATAATTATTGATTTTATAAGAAATGTTTTATACGCTCGTTTAAGTTTTATTAAGAATTTCACAGTTTAACCTGTTTTGAGTATAGGCTTTTTAGAGTATCTACATCGACTTCCGTATTAACTTATTTGTATGATTTAAGAAAAAATTTCTGTTTTTAACGTATAATTCCGTTCTATCTGATTTTATAAAATAAAAATATTTAGGACTCGACTCTTATTCCTATGCATAGAGTCATTAGTTGTTTCGTATCTCATAAACTTTATATTTGTGAGTAAAAGATAGAGAGAATATAATTAAAAAATAATAGTAATAAATATCATTTAATTAAATAAAGATAAATATAAACAACGAGATACAACATACTTTTAAAAGATCAACAAATTCTAAAGATTAATGTGAGTTTTCTCTATGTACATAAAGAATTCAATGTAAGTGCTCTTAGAATGACATAATCAATCTGTGACTTGTGGCCAAAGCAAAAAAGAATGATCACTATAATGGGCCAAATATTATAATACCTTATTAGTGTATACACTTTTACTTCTATTGAAATGGTTTTATCAAATATTGGTTTTTAGTTTCTTGCTAAGAAACTACACATGATTAAACAAGTTTTTTTAAGAAAACCAAATGCAACTATTGATCTTGATTACTTAAATGTTGAAACCAATTAATGGTCAATTTCATAAATTTATGGATGTTAGTGGTTTTAGTTAGAAGGGTTAGGGGTATATTGGGTAAATTGATTTTGTAGTATTTTGCATCATCATAATAGATCTCCTAAATAATTTCATTTTCTCTCCTATCTTATATTACATACATTTTCTTTAACAAAATCAACTCTCCAAATCACACCATTTTTATCAAAAGAAAATTATGGAGGAAGAAAAACTTGAAGGTCGACTACTAGAGTCTCAAAACACATGAACACCAATTGATTTACAGAACTGTGTACACAATCATTTACATATATGTAAACTAGTAGATTACATATATGTTTAGAGGAATAATATATATGTTTAGAGGAATAATATATATGAAATTGAAAATGAATAATAAGATATACATATAGCTCATGTATGTCTACATATATTTAAAATTATGACTTACATATAGGTAGATTGAATATGTTATATATGTGTGGCTTAACGAATAACGAGTTACATATATGTAGCTCATGTTTTGAGCAAATAACTGAGCCTTTAATAACGTCGTGGAACTCGACTCCACCTCCCATCTTTCTTTATGGATATCTTCACTTCAACTGAACCAATAAAAAAATTATGGAAAATTATTGAATAAATCAATGGATAAGTTAACAAATTTGCCATGTTCATTGTGTTATTTGCGTTCATTGTATTGATGAAGAAATCACTTGAAACAATGATTAATCATGAAGTTCTACACATTGTTTGATTGAACAATTGTTAAATTAATTTGTTAAAATGGCGTTTGAGGTAATGTTGTTTTTGTTGAAGTCGATTATTGGGTTTTATCATGAAAATTGTCTAAAATTTTTGTGAAGAACTGAAGAGGTAGGTCCCAGCAGGGCTCAGTTGGTCCCGCATGACTCACCTTGAACAGGGATGCCTGCGCAAAGACCATCTACTCCCGCAGGACCCACCATGCTCAGAGAAGCCTATGCGCAGTATGCAAGCTGCATACGCAGGGAAAAGCCTCCCAATGGTAAAGTAACCCGCCTGTTCCCGCAGTTGCGGATACAAGCCATCAGGGAAGGCTACCCGCACAGCATAGCTACACGCATAAGGCTTAACACTTACAAATTCAGTGTCACCTGAAAGAATGAGCAAAGGCGGGAGGGGGAAAACTCCCGCCAAAATGGGCCAGTCCGTATGATGGAGGATCTTTTGCGTGATACCTGACGAGGTAAAGACAAAAGATCTGACCAAGAATGCGACAGCTCACTGACAGCAGCGTGGCAGACAGCACGCCACAGCACTGTGACCAATAGCCGCCGCCTGCCCACCAACTCCTGCCAGACCACGTGCCTAGCCTGCAGTTGGTAGAAGACGAAGAGTGCACGGCACGCCTGCTCTGTGTCAGCCGCTACCTATCCACCACTCACAGGTAGGGCACGTGCATAGGTTACAGTTGGTAGCGTGTTGGGCCGGCTAAACCCCTTGGAAACCCACCTTCGGCTATAAAAGACAGCAAATGGTATTATCATTTCATCATCTACTATCTCGTATAACTTACTTGATAACTGCTCTAATAGTATTCATATACTTTTATATTCAAAGAGCAATATAGACTGATTCTCACGCCGGAGGGTGGTCACAAGGAGGAACCCCCCCTTCTCAGTGACGAGCTTACGGTGTCTGTTTTGCAGGTTCCCTGAAGTACAACTTACTCTGCTGGACCTAACCTTCGTGGGAAACATTACTTAGCCCCCAGATTACCTATAATCTGCCCGGGGTCACTTAGTGTTTCTTCATTGGCGCCATCCGTGCATAAAGCTAGAACTACATCTTTCTCCAGTTTTTCAAAAACTTCCAAGATGACTAGAGAAATTCCGGTAACCACAACCCCAGCCACTGGGGTAAACACCGGCAACACAATGTTTACAAACACTACCCCAGCCACCCAAGCTGGGGCAAGTGAAGTACATTTTACGAACACTACCCCAGTCACTCATGTAGGGGCAAGTGGAGTAAATATTCCACTGGGATTCACTGATACCCAGCTGGAAAAACGAACTCGAGCCCCTCGCCAAACACTTGATCAAATGAAGGCATGGGCCGAGGCACGTCAACGAGAATTTCAGGCTGAGTTGGACGAACGCTTGCGTTCAGTCCAACAAGCTGAGGAATTCGGTAGTACTCGCCAGCACCTCAACATGAGTAGTGAGTACGAGCACTCGGACGACGAGAGGGAAGACTCCGACACCGACGCGAACCCTCGCCATAAGGCGAAATGGAAGCGTAAGGAAACGGATCCCCAGCCAAAAAGGAATTTCGGGGAAGCATTCCAACCAGTCACGGAAAAAAGCTCGCGTGACTTCTCCAAGGCCTTTAGACCTACTGCTACAAACGCAGGAAGGTCAAAATTTGCAAGGGACATTGCAGAAGCAATCGCCCCGAGGAGTGCCAAACAAATGTCCAACATTGGCACATACGATGGTCTATCCGACCCAGATGACCATCTGAACAGGTTCATTGCGGGGGCAACCGTCAGTAACTGGACGGAACCCACGTGGTGCTACATGTTCCAGATGACTCTGGTAGGAGCAGCCAGAGCATGGTTCGACCGTTTACCGGTCCACCACATTTATGACTGGGCAGACTTCCAGAACAAGTTCAGTCAACAGTTTAGTCAACAGAGGAAGCACACTGAGGAGCAGTGGACGATCCTCAACTGTGTGAGAGAAGAGGATGAATCCTTACTGGACTTCATCACCCGCTTCAACTCCAAGAAGCTGAGTCTGGGCAACATCAGCGAAGACCTCGTTCGCAGCCGCTTTCATTCAGGGCGCTGAGTACCCAGAACTTATCCGCACTCTGACGGGTAAAGACGGCATGCCATCCACATGGGATGCCATAATGACGGCAGCCAAGCGCTTCGCCGAAACGGAGAAACAGCTAGGAAGAGATCTCCCCCAGAATACAAACCTCTACACACAGAGGACAAGGGAGAACAATGTGAGAACCGCCCGGCTAAACAAAAAGAGGCGGCAAGGTATTTGGCAGTCAAGGATAAACTTTGACACCCCCTCAAGCTCCCGCCCTCTGGTTGGCGGAAGGGACAACACGCACCCTTCGAACCGGAAAAACCGTTGGACGCCACTCACCAAGAGCGTCACGGAGATATTTGCCACGGAAAAACTGCCATGGCCAAAAGCCCCAGCGATCCGACAGAAACCCAATGCGGATCAGAGCAAGTCTTGTGACTTCCATGGGACAAAGGGCCATAGCACTGAGGAGTGCACATCCTTGAGGGACATCGTCGAGACATTCGTCAAGGATGGGAGGCTCGCACACCTCGTGGCATCTATCAAGAAGGGAGGAAGGAACGACAACAGGTACAGGGGTAACGGACGAAAGCCCGTCGACATCAGCATCAACATGGTCCATGGTAAGGTCAGAGGAAGAAAGAGACCGATGACCGAACCATGCGCATGGAAGGAAGCAGAAGTGCGCTTCCCGCGAGTGCCGGGAGGCCCAAACAAAGAAGGCCCCATTATCATTAAAAGCCAGCTGGGGCACTACATCACCTCCCGCACCCTCGTTGACAATGGCGCATCGTCGACAGTGATGTACAGGCAGTTCTTCGACAAGCTCGATGATGAAGACAAGGAACGCCTGGAGACGGTCTACGCTTCAATGGAAGGGTTTGACGGCAGCATGAACACTCCCTTGGGCATCCTATCTTTCCCCGTCACTCTCACCGATGGGAATTATTCACGCACGGAGGATGTGGATTTTGTTGTGATGAAAAAACCACATCATACGTATGACATCCTATTCGGGAGAGACGGGATGGCAAGATTCAACGCCGTGGTATCCTCAGTCCACGGCATGATGGGATGGCCAACAACTGAAGGCGTAGCGATGATCACGGGCATTCCCCAGGTATGCATCGCATCTGTCTCCTCTAAACCCAAACCGAAGATGGCCAAACAAACCATCACTGAACCTGAACAGTGGGCATTCAATGGGAAATATCCCGATCAGGCCGTTACCATTGGCCCGACAATTGTTGATCCAACACGCACCTTACTCAAGCGCTTACTGCAGCGAAACGCAGACATCTTCGCGTGGACACCAGCCGACATGACTGGTGTACCCCGGGGAAAGGCAGAGCATAAGCTCAAATGCGATCCGGCCGTTACGCCGATCGTACAAAAGCGCAGAGTAATGGGGCCCGAGCAAACCAACGCGTGCAGAACCCAAGTCAAGGAACTCCTTGATGCGGGCATCGTGCGCGTCAGCAAATATCAAACATGGGTTGCAAATCCCGTAATGGTACCGAAGAATAACAAACAATGGCGCATGTGCATAGATTTCAAAGATTTGAATAAAGCATGCCCCAAAGATTGTTATCCGTTGCCAGAAATTGATCTCAAGGTGGATTCGGTGGCACCATTTCGCCTTAAATGCTTCTTGGATGCGTATAAGGGGTACCACCAAATCCACATGGCTGTAGATGACCAGGACAAAACCGCCTTTCGGACGCCCGATGGCACATTTTGTTATAAAATGATGCCGTTCGGACTTAAGAACGCGGGGTCCACGTACCAACGACTAATGGACAAAGAGTTTCACGCCCAAATTGGGAGAAACTTGGAAGTCTATATGGATGATTTGGTCATCAAAAGCCCCGAGCCAGAGGCGATGTTGAAAGACATTGAGGAAACTTTCAACACGCTCAGAAAGATAAACATGAAGCTCAACCCGAGCAAGTGTTCATTTGGGGTGGAAGAAGGGAAGTTCTTAGGAGTCATTATTACTAAAGATGGCTTCAGAGCGAACCCTGAAAAGGTCGAAGCCATTGTCAAAATGGAATCACCTACCACCATAAAACAGGCTCAAACACTTAATGGACGACTGGTCGCGCTTAACCGCTTTTTGGCAAACCATGCGGATAGGTCGTTCCCTTTTGTGTCAACGCTAAGAAATTGTTTAAAGAAAACGCACTTCCGCTGGACACCAGAAGCGGAAGCAGCTTTTCAGGAGATTCGATCACGCCTGATCGAACTCCCAACACTCACGGCACCACAAGCGGGGGAGGAGTTAATCCTATACCTCTCCGCAACGGATAGAGCAACCGGGGCAGTCCTGCTTGTAGAACGAAAAGGCATCCAGATGCCAATCTATTATGTTAGCCGCGTGCTGGCAGACGCGGAAACCCGGTACTCTACCCTGGAAAAACTGGTCTTGGCACTTATACACGCTTCACGCAGGTTGAGACGATATTTCCAGGGTCACCCAATCACTATTCTCACCAACTTCAAACTCTCAAATGTTCTAGGCAAACCCGAGTTATCGGGACGTCTAGCCAAATGGGCAATTGAATTGGGAGAATATGCGATTCAATACAAGCCGAGACCAGCCATTAAAGGTCAGGTCCTGGCTGATTTTATTGCAGAAGTCCCCGCTTCACGGGAGAAAGAGTGCCAGGAGGAGGTTCAACCCTCCCCAGCACACGAAATCGATGAAGTCTGGCGACTCTACACTGATGGAGCAGCTAGTAACGAGGGTTCAGGCGCAGGGTTAAAATTAACAAATCCAGCAGGCCAGGAATATACTTATGCTATTCGGCTGGATTTTCCAAGTACGAATAACGAAGCTGAATATGAAGCATTCCTGGCCGGATTGAGGATTGCGCGAAAGATGGGTGTAAAAAATTTGGAAGCCCACGTAGATTCCATGCTAGTGGCAAACCAAATAAACGGGACGTACACGGCTGTGAACGACACAATGGCCCTGTACCTTGCCCAAGCCAAAGCCATCATGCGCGATTTTAATGATTGTAAAGTGATACACGTCAAGCGCAGCGAAAACAAATCTGCGGATGCGTTAAGCAAGCTTGCATCACTGGCCTTCACCCACTTGGGAAAGGACATTCGCGTGGAACTCCTCGAAACACCATCAGTCCCGCACAAGGAAATTTGTGTCATCCAAACCGGTACAGAAACATGGATGACCCCAATAATAAAATACCTTGAAGCAGGAACGTTACCAGAGTCGAAGTCACAGGCAAGAAAACTACGCTGTAAAGCACTGAATTATCAGCTGGTCAATGACACCCTTTACAGACGTAACTTTCTTGGCCCATTGTTAAGATGCGTGGACAACCAAGATGCTGACTACCTCCTAAGGGAGGTTCACGAAGGCATCTGTGGAGTACACGCAGGCCCCCGCGCTGTGGTAGCCAAGCTAAACAACGCGGGATACTTCTGGCCGGGGATGCATATGGACGCGTTGGCATACATCAGAAAATGCAGATCTTGCCAGCTTTACGCACCCAACACGCATCGCCCGAAAAATGAACTTGTTCCTGTCACTTCCTCGTGGCCATTTCAGAAGTGGGCCATTGACGTGACAGGCCCATTTCCAACAGCAGCTGGGAATGTTCAGTTCCTAGTGGTAGCCATTGACTACTTCACCAAATGGATAGAAGCGAAACCTTTAGCCCAAACAACCGCAAAGCATATCAAAAAATTTATTTGGGAATTTATTATTTGTCGTTTTGGACTTTCACAGAATTTGGTAAGCGACAATGGCACCAACTTTGCTGACAAGAAGCTACAGCAGTGGCTGAAAGAACTTCAAATCACCCACACCTTTACCTCAGTGGCACACCCACAAGGTAACGGTGAGGTGGAAAGAGCAAATAAGAGCATCGTCGAAGGCATAAAGAGAAGACTCTTGGAACATAGATCCGGTTGGGTAGACGAGCTTCCACACGTCCTTTGGGCAAACAGAACGCTGAAGAAGACCAGTACGGGAGAAACCCCGTTCAGTCTCACCTATGGCACTGAAGCCATGATCCCAGTTGAAATCGGTTTACCCTCACCAAGGGTCTTAATCCAACCAGAAGACAATGATGCGGAAAGACGGTTAGACCTTATGCTAACCGAAGAGCGCAGAGACTTAGCCGCCGTGCGTGAAGAAAACTACAAACGACAAATGCAAAAATACTACAACACGCGGGTAAAACTCTGCAACTTCAAGGAAGGAGACTACATACTGCGTAACAACGAGGCTTCGAACCAACAACGCCCAGGAAAGTTGGCCCCGATTTGGGAAGGGCCATACATTATCAAAGAAGTTCTGGGAAAGGGCGCGTACCGGCTCGAAAGGCTCGATGGTACTCCCATCCCTAGAACATGGAATGGAGCTCAATTACGCAAATGTTATATGTAGATCAATTCCAACTTGTAAAGAAAAGGCCTAGAGCCACTTCTAATGGAAATGATTCTCCTTTCATGATGTATTAATAGCTTGTAACCTATGAACTTCCCTTACGGGAAGAAGTAGTTGCGTGTGGAAGGCGGCAATACCCGCATAAACACAACGCCAAAATGTTAAAAAGTTCTAAGGAAAACCTACACGCAGGTCAGATGTAGGTAAAGTTTAGCCATCCTTGTAAGTGCAAGTGACGGTCTTACCCGCACAATCACGAACAAGGAAGCCAAACTTAACTTACCGTCTACCACGTTAAAAGGTTAACTTATGAACACTTAAAAGGATAAGAAAAACCTACACGCAGGTCAGATATAGGTCTAAAGTTAAAGCCATCCTACTAAGTGCAAGTGACGGTTACAGCCGCACAATCACGAAAGAGGAAGCGAAAACTTTAGTCCATTATCAACCACGTTCAAAGGTTTAACTTAATGCCTTAGAAATTTCGAAAAGGAAAACCTACACGCAGGTCAGATAGAGGGTAAAGAATAGCCATCCTACCAAGTGCAAGTGACGGTTTTACCCGCACAATCACGAAGGAGGAGGCGAAACTTTAACCCATCATCAACCACGTTCAAAGGTTCTTATTCTAAACACTTGGGAAATTGCTAATTTAAACTAAGTATGCAAGTCATAAGTTTATAAAGCAAAGAACCCAGGGAAATAACAATCTTATACGCAAAGAGATTAATATTTCACAATCGATTACAAGAATGGCTGGGTAACTACCCGCCTAAAAGAAATCTATACAAGGCTGTCTATCCTAGCAGGGGGAAGAGATCTTCAAGATCAGGCTTCAGGGCCACCTCCGCTTGGACCAGCACCGTCAGAGCGCGGCTGCCCAAGGAAAGCCTTAAGGATGCTTAGCCCATCATCAGCAGCAGCAGCTTCATTCACCTTCTCCACCACTGGATGCGGGAAGGCAGCGTACTGATTCACAGCTTGGTCATAAGCAGCTTCAGTATTAACATTGAATAAAGGGAAGTTGGAGGGCGGAAAGCCTCTCTCAGCAAACCCTAGACCAAGCAGGAAGCCAGTCTTCTGCCCATCCTCATGAGAAGCGTTGAGGGCTGCGCTCATTGCATCGTCGTAAGAGGTCTCTGAAAGGACCCGACGCACAACCTACAAAAGAATATTACAAGTTAGAACATTTTCTAATTACGAGCGGAAAGCGTAAAGAAAAAGATAAAGATACCTCAGGCAACGCTTCTCGAAGCAGCCATTGGAGGGTAGCTTGACTTTCTTTGTAAGCACGTTCGGCTCCGCTTTTATCAAGGTTGGCAAGTTGAACTTCCTTGGCGGCAGCTTCTTCGACGCTTTTGAGTTTCCTTTCAGTACGGTCAAGCATCCCCCTCTGGTCAAGGATCTCCTGCAGCTTCTTGGCATCTTCCATTGCCAAGGCGTCATGAGCATGTTGAAGAGCCTTTAATTTGCATTTAAGCTGCTCATTCTCTTCGCGAAGTGGCTCAGCAACTGCTTCAGCCTTGGCAGCCCTCTCAGTTGAGTTTCGCGCAGTCTCCTTGGCCAGCCGAAGCTGTTCATTCACAGCTTGGGCAGCCTTGGAGCGGGCCTCGAGTCGCGCCTGGACTTCAACCTCGAGGGCCTTGAATGCCTTCTCCTTCTCGGCTGCGGCAGCGGCCAACTGCCGGTTCTCCTCCCGAAGAGCCCGCGCTTCAGATACATCTTTGGCGCGAGCTGCTTTTAACTTGTCGTTTTCACGACAAAGCAGCTCGACGCGGGGCTGCGTTCGGGCCTGGAGAACCCGAAGCTCATTGGTTAGCCTACCCTCTTGGTAGCTAGCCATGGCTTCCCCCAACGCACCATGAGGAGCAGCGTGGCGAGCCCAGTCCACGCACTCCACAGGGGTGCGAAGGGTTGTTCCTCGGCGTATGTTCCATCTTGGAACATACACTTCATTGGAATCCGACACTGCAAAAGAAACAAAGGCAGTTAGGAAAAGATGACAAAAATATACAAAGAAAAAAGAACCCTACGTACCTGTAGGGTCAATAACAGGCCGATAGCCGCCAAACCCATCACCTGAACCTAAAGGAAATCCATCCAACAGGTCAGGCAGACGGGAAGGTGGCGTAGATCGGCGGGAAGCCCGGCGCGTACCTGATGGTCCGGCCGTCGGCGCCGGTGGCGCAGGTATAGTGGCAGCCGCCGTGGTAGCCATTGTTGGCGCCGTCTCCTCAGCAACAGTAACCGCCGGCTCCGTGAAAGATGCTGTAAAAATTGCACTCACGGCCGGCGGAGACACCTTCTCAGCTGGAACAGCCTCAGGAAGGCTGGAACCAGCGGAAGCAAGCGTAGACGCCTGGGTCGACGCCTCGGGAAGGCTGACCGAGCCTACCGTCATTGGCGGGGGAATACTTACTCCAACTCCACCCTGGAATGCGTCAACATCCACACCTGCACAAGCAAAAGTGTTAGAAAAATTTATTTGAAACAACAAATATAGACAGGAATTATGGGGGTACTTACGGGGTTTCTTGAGCTTGAACGCACGGACGAGCGGGGGCGAACCCGATGGAGCCGGCCTCTTGACACCGGTAACCGTCGTCGTCGCTGCCTCCCCGGAGGTAACACCTGCAGCCTCCGGAGCGGTGGTCTCCTCACCACCGGGCTTCCCCGCCACCTCTGCGTTATCTGACTCCGAGTCAGATAGGACTACCGGGTCGGCCGTAGAGGCCACTTTCTCCTTGCCTCTCCCGACGGCAGCCTTTTTCTTCCGCACCAGTGGAGGACCTTCTGCGGATTCCTCAGAAGAAGAAATGTCATGAACTCCAGCAGCAGGCACAGCATTGAGAGGTTCAGGGTAGAAGATAGGCTTACCTGGCCGTCGGTGGCTCAGGATCTCTTGGCCTGGCGGGTAAACCTCCACGAACCGACCCGCAGTCTGCTCTAAGATGGGCAACTCGTTCTCGTCCAGAGCACGAGTACCCATCCGCGCAGGACCATCTTCCTCCCGCGGATTCAGGAGCGACTGAAGATCGTTACCCTCTGAAATCAACAAGAAAGTTAGAAAAAATCGTAGTCAGCAAAAAAGAAACAAGACATACCATAAGGGGTAGAGTTCGAACCATATTCAAGGACGATCGGAACCTTATCCGCATTCGCCGCCTTCCACACCCGGCTCATCCCCAGCATCACCATCGCCGACTCCGGAAAACGGAAAACCGGGGACTGGACCCGGGATATCTTCGCGAACCATTCCGCCTCCTCGTAGTTGATGGCGGGAAGGTTCGGAAGCGGCTGGCCATTCTTGAACTTCATGGCAATAGGGATGGCTCGAGCGGATATAAAGAAGAACTCTCTTCTCCATGAGCGAAGACTCCGCTCGGTGGTACAAATCTTTAAACCCTTGATACGGGTTGTAAGAGTGTACCACCCTTGGATGCACCTCCAAGTATAGAAGGTCATCAGGCGGTCAACAAGGGGCTCAAGGCCCAGTATCCGGCACACCCACTCAAAGTGCCGGACCTTGGCAATGGCCATGGGGTGCACCTCTGTCAGGTGCACACCGTGCCTCTCTAGGACACGGTACACAAACTTTGTCAACGGAAACCTAAGGTTCCCGTAGACAAAGAATGCAGCATAAACCCCGATTTTGCCACTAGGGGCATCGTACACAGTATGGTGGGGCTCAGGAAACTCAGGCTCGAGAGACTCGAGCATGAACTTCCTGACGATATACTGGTACAGCTCGACAGGAAGATAACACTGGCATTCGCCAGCAGTCTTCTGATCATCAGCATCGTGAGAAGACATGGTGGAAGAAAGAAGAGATTTCAGAGCAATGCTTTACTGAAAAAGAGAAATTCGCCGGAAATTACTGGAGAAGAAGAGATGAAAGTGGAAAGTGTGAATTGCAAATAACCTTCTCCCCCTTTATATAGCAATCGCAATTAATGCGATGAATTTAATACGGAAGAGAGAGAAATCAAAGGTGCAATGAAACTATGACGCGTGGCAAAAGCAAACTGGCAACAGCTGTCAAAAAGGACGTGTGCCAGAGATTTCGCGGCTACGCGCCCGAAATCCCGTGCCCACGCGCCTGAAAAAGCAACTGGAATGACCACAGTGTCATGTCGCCATAACTTCTGGCACGTCCTGACACAGTCAGAAGAAACCGTCGCACGACGTTTGAGGTATTGGGTTGTTATCCATCCAACTCTTCAAATTTCAAAATTTAAAAAATTTGAAGACCAAGGTTCAAAAAAGTAAGCGGGAAAATATCCCTTACCTTGGCAAACAAGTAACCATAAGCCGGGTGTGGGTACAGTGTAAAGGCAAAACCCTTCACATACCTAACACCCGCAGGGAATTGAAGCCAAAATATTTGGCAACCAAGTAACCATAAGACGGGTGCGGATACAGTGTAAAGGCAAAACCCTTCACATACCTAGCACCCGCAGGGAATGGACGCCAGGAATACCTTGGAAGTAAAGTAACCGTAAGACGGACGCAGGTACAGTGTAAAGGCAAAACCCTTCACATACCTAGCACCCGCTGAGAATTGAAACCAGGAAGGATCTTCTGGGCAATGCTTGTGAAAACGGAAGTAATATCCCCGCATTGCGGGAACATCGAGTACTACGTTGTTTGAGGCTCCAAGATGGAATTGGTGGTTTAAACATAATTGATCACTATGTTCAAAAACTACCAGAACCACAGGGAGAATCCGCACAACTAAGACTCAATGCTCCTGACTTGCGAGGAGGTTACAGACCTACCCGCATCATACCCAAAGACCAAGCAGGAAACTCGGGAATTTCTGCAAGTGACAAGGACTTCCGCGGGAAGAACCCCCATGGAAAACCTTACAAAAACCCCTTTTCAAAACCCTTTGCTTAAGTCCAAAAGTTCACCTCACTTTATTAGACATTCGTGAGAAGAACATTGGACTGGGGGGACTTGAAGAGGTAGGTCCCAGCAGGGCTCAGTTGGTCCCGCATGACTCACCTTGAACAGGGATGCCTGCGCAAAGACCATCTACTCCCGCAGGACCCACCATGCTCAGAGAAGCCTATGCGCAGTATGCAAGCTGCATACGCAGGGAAAAGCCTCCCAATGGTAAAGTAACCCGCCTGTTCCCGCAGTTGCGGATACAAGCCATCAGGGAAGGCTACCCGCACAGCATAGCTACACGCATAAGGCTTAACACTTACAAATTCAGTGTCACCTGAAAGAATGAGCAAAGGCGGGAGGGGGAAAACTCCCGCCAAAATGGGCCAGTCCGTATGATGGAGGATCTTTTGCGTGATACCTGACGAGGTAAAGACAAAAGATCTGACCAAGAATGCGACAGCTCACTGACAGCAGCGTGGCAGACAGCACGCCACAGCACTGTGACCAATAGCCGCCGCCTGCCCACCAACTCCTGCCAGACCACGTGCCTAGCCTGCAGTTGGTAGAAGACGAAGAGTGCACGGCACGCCTGCTCTGTGTCAGCCGCTACCTATCCACCACTCACAGGTAGGGCACGTGCATAGGTTACAGTTGGTAGCGTGTTGGGCCGGCTAAACCCCTTGGAAACCCACCTTCGGCTATAAAAGACAGCAAATGGTATTATCATTTCATCATCTACTATCTCGTATAACTTACTTGATAACTGCTCTAATAGTATTCATATACTTTTATATTCAAAGAGCAATATAGACTGATTCTCACGCCGGAGGGTGGTCACAAGGAGGAACCCCCCCTTCTCAGTGACGAGCTTACGGTGTCTGTTTTGCAGGTTCCCTGAAGTACAACTTACTCTGCTGGACCTAACCTTCGTGGGAAACATTACTTAGCCCCCAGATTACCTATAATCTGCCCGGGGTCACTTAGTGTTTCTTCAAGAACATATCAAATATGTATGTCTTATACTTAAATAACTATAAAACACATGTTATCAAGACGAAGTTCAAATAAATGGTACCGGACACAAATGCATAAATAATATTTTTTGTATATAATTAGAAAATGCTAAATGGAGTTTAAATATACCTTAGACCGGAAGCATCCTTTTGATTTATAAATGTAGTAGTTGTTTTTATCTCTTGTTGTTATGCTATTTGGTAAGCATGTGATCAATGACAATGTCACAATGACCCACTTGTATTTAATATAAACTAGGGTATAGCCCATGTTACAATCGGGTGAAAAAACATATCAACAAATATAATAAATTTAAATAACAAATTCAAGCAACACAAAACTTTTTTAAACTTTCAGACCAAAAAGTTAACCATTTACATTGTCTAGATATTAAAAATTACAATAAGTTAATGTATATCGAACAACCAAAAAACATCAACAAAAGACATAAACATGTTCTTTCATATTAAACCACCATCAACTTCTTCAAACATTCTACCAAAAGAAACTCATAATTTGCTTCACCACCTGAAAATATAATAAACCAATAGCATCCGAATTAAATATACAATTAACAGAATAACATGTTTAATAATGAGTAACATTTTAGAAATCTAAAAGTTAGAAAATAAACTAATTAGAAACTCTAAACTGTTTGATAATGTACTACTTGTGTTAACCTTAACAAAATAATCAAAAGTCAGTTATATAAAAGATTTTTTTATATAAGATAGACTATAGACTATATTAATTAGCTTGAACATGTATTACTAAATTAACTTTTAAATTACTTTGTTGAATTTTTAATATAGGTTAGTGAATATTTAACATGTATTACAAAAACTAAATTTACAAAGACTAAGGTTTGGTTGTAAAATAAAATAAATAAAAACAAATTAACTTTTAAAATTAGTTTGTTGAAAGTTTAACATAGGTTAGTGAATTGGAGAAACGTTTACCACACGGACAAAAATTACAGAAAAATGCAAATACTAAATGAAATTTTTTACGTGATATCAAAATATCATTTTGTAAAATCTTATGTTTTATAATGAAATTTGATTATGATTATTTAATTTTAGCATAATTGTAAATTTGAAATTATATCATTTAGCATATAGTATGTAACTGAATATTTGACTAAACAATAAGTTTGAATATAATTAAAACGGTTTATTGTAAATCTTTTTTTTTTTCCTAAAATAAATGATTGATTATATTCAAAATGTATATTTAGAATGCATTCTAATATCATAAATTTTATATTTCAATATTTAAGGTTAATCAAAATCGTTTAATATTTAATAATAATATGTTGCTTAATTTAACAATGAAATAATAATAATAATAATAATAATAATAATAATAATAATAATAAATTCTTTCATTAATTATCATTATTATAGTCAAACCTTTAAATATATTTGAATTTCAAATTTTTGTAAAAATGTCAATTATTATTATTATTAAATTATAAAATTTTTGAATAAAAACGGATTAAATTAATGTAGATTAATATTTTTAGAAACTTACAAAAATAGATTATATTTGGAAAATCAATATTATACTTTCTTGTTTAATTTTAAAAATCACTATTATGATTTAGTAAATTTATTAAATTTATAATTAAAATTATTAATAAAAATTTAGAAACTTTATGATTATATACGGTTACATAATTTTATTTAATATTATATATAAACATAAATTAGTTATTTAATTATAGTTAATTTAGTCAAACCTTCAAATATAGTAAGTAATAATTTGAACTTGAATTTCAAATTATAGTTAAAAAGTCAACTAATAAAATTCAAATTTAAGTAAAAATGTCAAGTATTATTATTATTATTATTAAATTATAAAATTCTGAAATAATAACGGATTAAATTAATGTAGATTAATATTTTTAGAAACTTCTAGAATAAATTATATTTGTAAAATCAATATTATACTTTTTGTTTAATTTTAAAAATCAGTATTATGATTTAGTAAATTTACTAAATTTATAATTCAAATTATTAATAAATATATAGAAACTTTATAATTATATACGGTTATATAATTTTATTTAATATTATATAAAAACATAAATTATTTCCTTAATTATAGTTAATTAAGTCAAACCTTTAAATATAGTAAATAATAATTTGAATTTGAATTTCGAATTATAGTCAAAAGATCAACTAATAATGGAATCAGTTATGTACATTAATATTTTTATTAAATTCTAGAATAAATTATATTTGGAAGAAATAAATTATATGGTAAGTTTAGACGTTTTGGAATATTGACTTACCATTTACAAATTTCAAATTTAACTTAAATTTGGAATTTAAAATTCGAAATTGTAATCGTTTTAGAAATAACAATTAAAATAAATATAAAACCATATCGGAAAACCTTACCGGAAAAATATATTACCTTGCCGGACAACCCAATATTCACCTACAACAAAGCCAAACCAAACACCATCAACAATGAACAACAGTGGATGGTCTCTTAATCTTGGATTTATCATTAATTAAAAAAAAACAAAATTGTAACCATATATTTGGTTTATTCTTCACCGCCAGAAAACACCGCCGGACCACCATTGGCACCCAGGGTTTCCAAATAGAACCCGACACAATAGGTTAGTCGGAAAACACAACCAGACAACCACCGCAACCTAGGATTTCTAAATAGAACCCGAAAACTGTAGGGCGGTTGCGTACACTCGCCGGAAAACACCACTGGATCACCACCGCCACTTACGGTTACCAAATAGAACCCGGCAGCAGTAGGTTAGCCGGAAAACACACCCGGACGACCACCGCCACCTAGGGTTTCCATAAAGACCCCGGTAGCAACATGTGGGATACCAAAGATGGAGTCGGCAGTGGAATGAATAAGAGAGGACATCGTAAATAGTAAATGGTGTATGTGTTTTATTTTGAGAGAGAGAGAGAGAGAAAGAAATTAAAATGATTAAAATGATGGTGTAAAATTCTAAGGTTTAAATATGGAGACCCGGACACGTGGCGCGATATTAGACAACATGAAATAGGAAATTGCTGACTGGATTGCCAATGTGGACAGCCTAGTTGAAGGCCATGTGTCCACATTGTATTGATTTAATAGTATTTATAGATTGCCACCCCTATTTCTGAATACAATATACCATATTGATATTTATCATTCCAGGGATATTCTTATAGGCATTTTGTAATAATAAAGCATATGAAATATAAACAAGAGTTTTAGCTCAACTATGCTTAACCTAGTGGATGTGAGTTCAAATCTCATGTAGGTGTAGTGATTATGAGAGTAAAGTGGATAGTGAGTACATTGGATAGTGAGTACATTGTGTGCTCGCGGCAAAAAATAATCTTGTGTAAAAATCAAAATTTAAGAGTAATTTTATAAACAATCACTAGCTTAGCCTAGTGATAAATGTGTATGACATTCAATCAAATTGTAGTGGATTCTAATTTCATTTAAAACATCGGGATAGATAAAAAGTTAGTTGTTAAATAAACGTAATTTTAGAAACTAGAGTTCGGGTCCCACTCGACTCAATTATTTGTTATTTAGTTATTTTTATGGGTATATATAATTAATTTTATATATACTTATAATTATAATTTGATATGCATTTTTTATCATTATTATATATAGTTATTATTTGTTATGTAATTTTATATCATCAGTTATATTATATCTATTTAGACTTTGTTTATGATAATGAATTTAATCAAACTTAATTGTCAGCGTGATTGAACTTGTTTATTAAATTAGATTCAATTTAGGTTTAACTTTGGCTCGACACAAGTTTTGAAAGGGTCAACCTTAAGCAACCAACGCTTAAATGATTTTGAAAGAGTTAACACTAAACAACTCGCCTTTACATCCCCTAAGTTACAATTTCAATCACGCAATTGGTAATTATTTAATCAAGGGCATATAACAATGAAAACCACTTGATTTAACCAAACTCTTAAAAATTAAGTGTAAATTATTATTATTTTGGTTTTTCTAACGCAATGTAATATATATTATTATTATCTCGTAAAACAAAAATTAACAAAAGAAATTTTAATTTACATACGGGCTATATTATGTGTTTTATTTTGATTGTTACACATATAATACACACATCAATGTTTTGTATACATATATGATATATATAGTAAACTCGTAGGTAAAATAATTTTTTTCGTTAATTTTTTTTGTTTTATGTGATTATAATAATATTACAATGTCTAAAGAATTACAAATTTTTTTGATTGTTATGTTTAGTTTTTTAAAGTTTTCTCCATTCAAGTGATCAAGCTTTTAGTATAACCTTTCCCATTTAACCAATGTGTAAGGTAGATAATACTGATTTAGTGATTTATTTAAATCGGAGTCATATATATACAAAATAAAAAAATTTACTTGTGACATAAATGACAAAAGAACCCATGTCATATCAATTTCAGATATAACTATTTCAATCAATTTTCTTTTTAAGGTTTCATGATCTTGCTTAGTACTATTTATATACTAAAAACACGTGGTTTAGACCCAACTACTTTTGATTTGTTAAAATAAATATTAACCAATTAAATAAATTTGATCAAGCAATTTTGTCTATTAGACACACACACAAATAAGGTGTGACCAATATTGGTAAGGGAGGGGTCCATTGCAATTAATAATGGGAAATAGAAATGATAGGAGGTTGGTGTAGCTCATAATAATGTGACTTTAGACAACTACATGACTCATTTAATTATAACCATACTCATATAATTTACCCTCACCATCATGCTTTTTGACCACAATTTGGATGCACACTTATGAAACTAGTTGAGTTTTCACTATTCTTTTTTAAATACAAGCTTCAAAATTTAGCTCAAAAATCTTATACAAACACGTCACATATTATCGAGGTTAAATAGGTCATGCTCGTAGCTAGGTTGAACCCAACACAAACCCTTAAATTTGATATGAACCTGAAAATTTTGTCAAGAAAATAACGTCAATTTTCATAAGTTGAAACAAACACAACAGCTTATAACCCGACTTATTTTTTTATTTTTTTTGCATAACACTGCTCTAAAACACAAATGTATATAAAACAATTACGTGTGTAAATTTAAAGAACCGTGATGTTCTGCTTTAATTGTTATAACCGCATGTAAAATACCCTGTCAATTTCAATTATGACATAAATCATAATCTTTTGTATAAGTTTATATCACAAGCATGTTAAACGAGACAACTCGCGAACCCAACATGATCTAGACTAGAAGTTAACACATTTAATTGAACATGTTCTAAAGCCAAAACTGTGATTTCATGTCTTGCTGAAAAATCACACCACCACTTTCCTCAAACTCTTTATGCAAGTGTCAAGTAGAAGTTATTATAGGCTAAAGTTTACATGCTTGTCAATCACTCAATCCTTAATTCCTTAGAATATGTTAATTTTAGAACCTTCATTTATAAATTAAAAAAAAAAACAAATCAAAAGCACAAAATTAGATCTATTAATCCACAAACTGGACTCAGCCAAAAAAAAAATATATAAATAAATAAGAAACTTTCTTGTAACAATTTTTCAAACAACACAATATTGGTACAAAGATCTTAATAATGTTAAAAGTAAACAGAACATTGGCCCAAAAAGAACACTAGCCACTGTTTCTGGGACACACTAACTTTTGTATGATTTACAACAACAATATATGATATGAACTTTCAACTAACTTCTACTCTTTTTCCTGTCGTGTGATATGATTTAACCAAATAATAACTATAGCAAACAAACTATGAGAAATCTTCACCAAAAGATGACTTACACAATTGTAACAAACTTAAATTGATCTTCATGTTATTTGTTCTTCTTTAAATTGTAAAAGACCGGTGGGTGGTGGTTGTTGTTGTTGACGGTTTGGATATTCTAGCGGCTGGTATTGAGAGGAGGCGGCGGCTATGTTATGGCTGCTGTTTTTAGCCGCTGGCACGTCGTGTGTGTGTTTCCCTTCATATGTCATTATCACGGCTTTTGGGTCACTTGCGGCTCGCTCGACATGTTTTCTAACATTGCACCCTTGGTTGGTGCACTTGTAGTAACTCCTACGTATAAAATATGTGTTTAATTTGTTGAATACTTATCATTTGAAACAACTTTTTTTTTGAATGGCATATTATTAGAAACTACTAATTAAGATAAATTGTTAACCTTGGATGGGGATTTCCTTTAACAACTTTTTGTCCGTACTTGCGCCATCTATAGCCGTCATCAAGAAGATCAACTTCACTTGTTGTTTGGACTATGATCCGAGGTTCTGTCCGATGAGATGCAACCAGGTCCGAACCTCTGGCCTCGGTGTTCCTACACATTATATGTACAAGAACTTAGTACTTGTTCAACAAGAAATGTTATTACACCTTGAACAGTACAACACATGTGTGACTTTGCACAACATTTTTTCCATGTATATCACTTCGGAAAAGTGTACATTTTTGTCACTGTTCATAGTTATAAAATGTGTTAATTTGTATTTCTTCATGTTTATAACTCTGAAAAACTTGACAAAATGTATACATATTTTCTTAAACCACATATGCAAGTAGCGAGGGGTGTTTATGGTCTGGTTTTGACAGTTTTAAGTGAAATTTTAAGTCGCACAGTTAGTAACCGTTTCTGATCATTGCAAACCAAAACCAAACCATTGAAATTAAATTGAAGCCTAACCAAATAGACTGTTGGTGTGGCTTCAATTTGGTTAATTTCACAGTTTGGGTTTATTGGACCTTTATAATATAAAAAACATGAAAGACAATCAAAATAAAGAAAGAATAATGTTCCAATGGTTAAAACTCATAAGACCCACTTCATATATGTAGAATATAGAAGGTTACATAGCCCAACATCCTATGGCCTGCTTCAGTTTTTTTATTTCTAATCGGCTTCGAGTATAGACTGTAAACCAAACTGTTTGGTACGGTGTGAAAATTCGTAAACCAGTTGAACTTAAAAAAAAAACAACCTTGAGACCAAACTGGTGACTACTTTAGGCGGTTTCATGGGGTCAAACTGAGCCATGAACACCGCCAAATTAGTAAATAAAAAATAATAATATCAAAAGTACCTCCTTTTTGCTTGAGGTTCATCATCATCATGTCTTTCATCTCCTCTACTTACATCATCACCAACTTCATCACTATCACTCGATCCCGAATGTTCATATCCTGCTTGACTAGATTCTTGATGCATTGACCTCGAATGGATAAAATTACTCGTTTGCCCCTCGGAACCTTGTTCGTATTGGCTTGAACTACTACCACCAGTATCTTTTCCACGCTTAGATTGAGGCGGTTGGTGGTTATGTTGTCCTTTGTAAATAATCTCAGTCACTAAACCCTCAACAGACCGTTCGACTTGCTTTTTAACGGGACAATTAGGATGAGTGCATTTATAATAACTTCTCGGGTATTCACTGCCCTTAACTTGTTTTTGCCCGTATTTCCTCCAGTTGTAGCCGTCGTCAGCGGGCTTATTGACGGCTACCGGGGGTACATTGGACATTTCATGTGTAGTATTATGGTTTGGGATGGAAGGTGGAAGTCTTTGGTATGTGTTCGGTTTAGAATTAAAAGAATGCATTTGTGGTACTTGAGTATGCACTTGTGTACCATGTCTTGTGACTTGAGCTAATGCTTGTTGGTGAGATATTCCTTGTGGGCCCTGGTTACAAAACTTGAAGTGAGTTGCTAAAAGTCTAAAACATATGTGATACTTAATACAAAAGTTAAAACAAATATATAATGCCTATCCTAGATATAAGATGGGACAAAATTCATGCCCAAGATTTCTTTCCACTATATATAAACTTTATAAAGCATTAAGCAAGTACATAAGAGAGAGAGAAAAAATGGTACATATATAAGTGCCTCATGAATCACATTTTAACTCCCACTTCATATGATTATTTTCTATACATAATGTGTAAGTGCTAATACATTTCTTACATTCTCTACTAATGCTCATTTATATATCAATGTTACCAATATTTCATGTGGAATGATCATAACCCAACTACACAAGTGCATAATATATGGAAAACACACAAGTGCCTATAGCTATAGGGGGCCTTCAATGCATAACCATTAATTTTTAATATCGAACCGTAAGTATCACAATAACCACTTGTACACGGCGCATATAAACTATACTAGAAGATAAAAAGTTACGTGTTTGTGCAGTTACACTACCGCACCTCATCAGTCACATTCAAAACTAAAGGCTGTTCGTGTTAAAATTAGCTTCATAAATGTGCATAAACGCGCATTTAATTTTACGAAACACATCATACAGTTAAAGATCTTCCTAGGTGCAATCACACATGAACTTATGAACAAAACCTAATAAATTAATAATTAAATTTTTACTTGTATAAAGTATCATAACATCATGACTTAATAATCTCCCATACCTATACAATATACATTAATACATTATCATTCACATGAGTAACTCATTAATGCCAATGATATTATTTTACCAACTCTATAAATAATATCATGATATCATCCAAAATAAATATTAATCACTATAAGTCTATATATAATCATATAAAAATATTTAAGCTATAGAAAACTAAATGTTACCTGAGTTTGATGAAAGAATCCAGGTGAATCAAGCAAGCTAGCCGGACTCATACCTGCCGGAATAGTAAACACCGACGGTTGACTAACCACCAAACCCGCCGGCCGTCTATTATTCATAAACTGAAAGTCAACGCTTCCACCACCGGAGTTATCCATCTCTTTATTACCAAACCCATGTCCCATATTATTATTAACCCGGTCCGGAACCCTCGCCGGGGACGATATAGCCCCCGACAAAAGCTGCGAAAAAGAACGACAATCCGAATCCGGATCGTTCTCCGAAAAAAAATTTGCAACTAAAGTCATCGGTCCCGGACTGGCGTCCGTGCCTCCGGCGCCTGCGCCAGTGAACAGACTGTCCACTGTCGAACGCGCCGGGAGTGTAATTGATGGACGCGACGGGACTGACAAGGATGAATTATTATTATTACTACCCTTGTTTTCATCCATGTTTTGGATAATAATAATAATATTAATAATAATAATAATCTTGATTGAAGTTGGTGTGAATATTGAGCATTGGATATTAATTTTGCCGGCGATGAGAATCTGTGAGGAGATTGATTTGGTGTTTGTGTGTTTGTGTTTGTGTTTGTGTTTGTGTTTGTGTGTTGTGTTTGTGTTTGTGTTTGTGTTTGTGTGTTGTGTCTGTGTTCAGACAATCTGAAAACTAGGTAAAAAGTCCACGGAGTAGATACGAAAAGGGGTTTCTGAAAATGTTTCTATATATGGGTGTTGTTTTTTTCTCCCTACATGTTTTGTGGGGTTACAATTGACACCCTTGTTTATTGTTAATTGCTAGTTAGAACTTGATTATGTAGAGTGTTGTGGTTTTAAGGGTAACTAGGTAACAAAACCTGTCGCATATTGCGAGTTGTGACTTCGCAGTGATGCGAATTCGGTGAATGTCGGTTAGGTTTGTTGCAGTGCGACAATAAACTCAAAAGGAAATTAATAAATACTTAGATCAGTATTGTCACTTATACAGTTTATGATAAAAAAATATTGAAAACAATAGTTAGTAAAACGTGTGCAGTGTGGTTGCGAGTCTAAGCGATTTCAGTTTGTATCAGGTTACGGAGATGAAGCAAGTAGTATATTTTAACCGATTATGCGTTCATTTTATTTGGGAGACGTGAGACTGGAGGGGGCGACGATAATAGTGACGGTGATACTTGGTGTTTTGTGTGTTTCAAGTGAGAGGAGATGTAGAGAAGGGGGGGGGGGGGTGATTTAGGTTGGGAGATGGTACTCGGAGGTGTTATCGTTGTGAATGTTAATGGTGATGGAAATTATGAAAATTCAAGTAGTATCTTTTTGCCGATTATGTGTTAGCATTAAAGGCTTTATATAAATTAGATGTCACTTATACAGGGTCGGCTCAACGAATGTGGATGCCTAAATCGAAACAAGATTTTGGGGCCTTTTTAAAACAATTTTTAAGAAAAAAAATTGATTATTACAAGTTTTTAACTCATAACCTATACTTTAGTAACAACCAAGTCTACCACCACACCAATACATTAATTTGAGTTTACTATACTCATTATAATATTTCTATGGGATTACTCCATAAAATAGTAACTAACTTTGCAAGTTGTTCCAATCAGGTCACTGATACAAACTTTTGTTTCAATCAGGTCACTGAACTTTCATTTTTGTTCCAATCCTAGATATTTTACCTGAATAGCAGGTAATTTAGTTTTTTTTTTAATTTTCAATGTTTTTACTTTGCATAATAACTTTTAAAGGTTGCGAAAATTAGTAAAAAATGCGAAATATAATTTTAAAATTCCGAAAATTTGCAAAAAATGTTCGGAAAATTGAGGTTCGGGTTATAACGGGTTGAGGTCGGAATAGGTCAAAACGGGTATCGGGTTAGTTTTTTTTTTGAACCAACGAATCAGCGCGTTTTCAACACGTTACAACTCATTTTAACAGAAAAAACTCGTTTATAAGCGATTTTTTCAGTTCGTTTCAGCACTTAACAGCTCGTTTAAGCGATTTTTAAGTTCGTTTCAGCACTTAACAGCTCGCTTAAGTGATTTTTCAGTTCGTTTCAGCACTTAACAGCTCGTTTAAGCGATTTTAGGTTCGTTTCAGCACTTAACAGCTCGTTTAAGCGATTTTAGGTTCGTTTCAGCACTTAACAGCTCGTTTAAGCAATTTTTAAGTTCGTTTCAGCATTTAACAGCTCGTTTAAGTGATTTTTCAGTTCGTTTCAGCACATAATAGCTTGTTTAAGTGATTTTTCAGTTCGTTTCAGCACCTAACAGCTCGTTTAAGCGATTTTTTCAGTTCGCTTCAGCACGTAACAGCTTGTTTAAGCGATTTTTAGGTTCGTTTCAGCACTTAACAGCTCGTTTAAGTGATTTTTCAGTTCGTTTAAGCACTTAACAGCTCGTTTAAGTGATTTTTCAGTTCGTTTCAGCACTTAACAGCTTGTTTAAGCGATTTTTAAGTTCGTTTCAGCATCTAACAGCTCGTTTAAGCGTTTTTTAGTTTATTTCAGCACTTATTGAGCTGAAAAATCACTTCAACGAGCTGTTAAGTGCTGAAACGAACTGAAAAATCACTTAAACGAGCTGTTAAGTGCTGGAACGAACCTAAAAATCGCTTAAACGAGCTGTTACGTGCTGAAACGAACTGAAAAATCGCTTAAATGAGCTGTTATGTGCTGAAACAAACTGAAAAATCACTTAAATGAGCTGTTAAGTGCTGAAACGAACTTAAAAATCGTTTAAACGAGCTGCTAGGTGCTGAAACGAACTGAAAAATCACTTAAACGAGCTATTATGTGCTGAAACGAACTGAAAAATCACTTAAACGAGCTGTTAAGTGCTGAAACGAACTTAAAAATCGCTTAAACGAGCTGTTAAGTGCTGAAACGAACCTAAAATCGCTTAAACAAGCTGTTAAGTGCTGAAACGAACTGAAAAATCACTTAAGCGAGCTGTTAAGTGCTGAAACGAACTTAAAAATCGCTTAAATGAGCTGCTAAGTGCTGAAACGAACTGAAAAAATCGCTTAAACGAGCTTTTTCTGTTAAAACGAGTTGTAACGTGTTGAAAACGCGCTGATTCGTTGGTTCAAAAAAAAAAAAACTAACCTGAAACCTGTTTTGACCTGTTCCGACCTTGACCTGTTCTAACCCGAACCTCAATTTTCCGAACTTTTTTTGCAAATTTTCGAAATTTTAAAATTATATTTCGCATTTTTACTAATTTTCGCAACCTTTAAAAGTTATTATGCAATGTAAAAACATTGAAAATTAAAAAAAACCTAGATTACCTGCTATTCATGTAAAATATCTAGGATTGGAACAAAAATGAAAGTTCAGTGACCTGATTAGAACAAAAGTTTGTATCAGTGACCTGATAGAAACAACTTGCAAAGTTGGTTACTATTCTATGGAGTAATCCCTATATCTATATATAATGTTTTTTTTTTTCGGATTTGGAGGCCTCAATTGAGTGTGGGCCTAAAGCCCTAACTTGTTTTCGCTGTCCCACGAGCCACCTCTGCACTTATACTATTGTTGTTGGTAAAAATTATACGTGTGACGTGTGGGTAAACAAATTAAATATGTTTTGGGTAAAACCTATATATTAACAACAGTCTTAGAATAATATGAAAAAAAATGCTTAGGGTTAAGTAACAAAATAGATGAAAAGCTAATTTAACCATATTTACGAGTCATTAAACGTTAAACAAAAACAATAGTATCATGGTTGGAGTCTAAGTTCAAAAATGCTAACAAAAAAAATCATCATCCAAAAGTCTTAGTAATTGAAATAAGAAAATGATGGAAAGAAGTGGAGGAACTAAATTCACCATTTAAAGTGAGATGTAACGTTCAACATAATCCTTTTCATAAATCCAATTCTATTGCTTGCTAAGTACAGTTTTTAGTTTTACAATAGAGGGGACCTCCTTTCATATTATGTTCAAAAGTTAAAGCAAGATGTAATGTGTGTGATCATCATTTTTCATATCGTATGTATACTTGGTCAACATAGTGGCCTTATATAGTGGTGCACAAAAAACCCGTTTCCGGAACCGGACCTGAAAAAAATACCCTGAACCGGTTTTTTTTATATCCGGGTATTCTATACCCGAAAACGGAACCGACCCTACCCGTAGGGTATGGATAGGGTATGCTTTTTGAGCTCAATACCCGTACCCAGAACCGTACCCGTTTTATACCCGTAAATACCCGGAACCGGTCATACCCTATACCCATACCCGGTTATGCCCAATACCCGATACTAATTTTCTAATACCCGAAATAATACATGAGTTTTTATAGTATATTTTTATGTTTACTTCACAACTTTTATGTTAAAGTTTTTTTAAAATGCATATTATTAAGTAAATAATTTGTATATAAGTGAATTTATGGTTTTTGTAATATAGTTTATTTTTTTTATAAAGTACAAAGTATATATAAATTTTAAACAAATTTAAAAATGAATAAAAAAGTTACAAATTCAAAACCAGGTATTAATATCCGGTCGTACCCGGACACATACTCGGTTCCAATACCCGGTTATACCCGAACCCGATCATACCCTACCCGGGTACATAAGGTTGAGTTTTTCTCCTCGATACCCTACCCGATTTTACCCGAACCCGGGTATTAGAAAAAACCCGATTTGTGCACCTCTAGCCTCATATATTTAAAGAGTGTGTGTTGATTATATATGTAAATCTTTTTTATTTGTGCAATAATCTATAAGCCCAATAAATACTTTTAAACCCAATAACCTCTAAAAATTTAAAACCCAATAAACATATTAGTAACTAGCCCAATTAACCTAATCTACTAAACCAATCTTCAATTCCTCATAACCCTTATTTATCATTAGTTCATCATTTACGTATTTTTAATTTTTGAATTTGAATAATTAAAAGCTTAATTGTTTGATTTGATCTTTAGAGTTTAGACTTTAGATAAGTAAATTATTTGTTTGTTATATTATTCATTTAGTGATTTAGTTAATTGCATGAATACTTGAACGGTTAATTACTTGAGTTAAAAGTGAATAGATCGTTTTGGTATGATAACTTTGTTTTGTTTATTGTTATCATGTTTATCGTTGATAATCATCTCTGCAATTATGTATATCTACTGATGTAGTCCTCATTTTTTTAACATATCTACTTATTCCAACTCTTTTTATAATAACCTTAGATTTGTTGACTTTCTATTATATGTACAACAGGGCCAATTTGTGAAATTTACTCTTAGTATATTAGGTTGGTAAGAAATCAATGTCACAAGAAGCTACACATCAGTATGTAATTTTTATATGATTTTTATTATTTATTAAAGTGTTTCTATCCAACAAATTTCCTTCACTCTTCCTATTGAAAAAAACCTTCAACTTGCTATGCATCAATATTATAAAAACAACTCGATTTAAGGGCTTCTTATAACTTGTATCCAGTTATTTATTGTCTTTTAACGAATTTAATACATTCATATACTAAACAATAAAAGAATTTAATACATTCATATACTAAACAAAATGATTCAATTATAATGTAAAATTAAAATGATTATATATATCCAAAATGTCAAATTTAAACAGAAAAAATATAGTTTTTAATAGTTGGCAAAAAATGTATATTACTTAATTTATTGGTCGAGATACTGTACAATGATGCCTTAACGTACAATAGGTACGCGAGACGTTCAAAGGCAAAAAACAAAGGCAAAAACCAAAAACGCTCAGAAAACGCTCACAAAAAACTAAAATACCCAGTCAAAAACTGTAAGGCCTCGTTACCGTTAACCCTACTTTCGTGTTGGATTTACTCATAAACACAGTTCTAAATATCAGAGTTAATTAAAAACTTTACGCGGAATATAAAACTTTCATAAAAATTACATATCAATTCATAATCATGTCTTAAAACATTCCTCTTGTCTTTCAAAATCAAAACATAACTTATAAAACATATCAGCTCTTCAGATGCCAGGCTTTAGTCTTCTGCCATGTGTCCTCCACTCAAGCCAGCC
The DNA here is from genome assembly GCF_021521415.1 of Bidens hawaiensis. NCBI lineage: Eukaryota > Viridiplantae > Streptophyta > Magnoliopsida > Asterales > Asteraceae > Bidens > Bidens hawaiensis. The sequence continues at coordinate 119,418 of NW_027497511.1, read as the reverse complement.
GTCTCATCCTACTCACCTGCGTGCATACTAAAAGTCAGCTACGCTGAGTGAGTTCTAGTTAATCATACAATACCATACAATACCTTATTACATACATACGTACTTAACCTCATAACTTTCTTTCATACACACATAAGTACTCATACCTTCACTCTTACTTATATACTTTCTTTCTTACTTACATACTTTCTTTACATTCATAATAATACGTTTTAAAGAGCCTTTCACCCTATAACCTCACAGATATTATAAGGGTCTGGTCCCTAACATCACAGATATTATAAGGGTCTGGTCCCTATCCTCACAGATATTGTAAGGGTCTGGTCCCTAACATCACAGATATTATAAGGGTCTGGTCCCTAACATCACAGATATTATAAGGGTCTGGTCCCTAACATCACAGATATTATAAGGGTCTGGTCCCTTGCTTTCGAATATTAGTAGGGTTCAGTTCCCTCTTCGTTACCATACAACCATGCATCATACCTCGAGTATCATTAGGGCTCGGTACCCTTTTCGTAACCATACAACCATACAACCGTCATTTCCTTCTTTTATTAACTTTATTACGTTCATACACATAAACATTCATATCATACTTGCCATATTTATAACGTTACAACCTGACAGTATGTGCAATATCCGAAGATCGTTCACGAACCATCAAGCAATCATTCATACATATCACATATATCACATATGGCTTTATAACGTTACAACCTGACAGTACGTGCAATATCCGAAGATCGTTCACGAACCATCAAGCAATCATTCATACATATCACATATATCACATATGGCATACACTTATCACTTAGGATAAATGTATTAACAACACATCAAGTATGCACACAGCCCCGAAAACATAACAAGGAATGGGGCTAGAAACTCACCTGGATCCTGTTACGCTCGCCGTTGATCGTAATTCCTTTCTTTAACTGGGCTCGGCTAACTGTATAATATTTACACATATCAATTAACTACTACTACTCTTTTTGTATTTCTATCTATATATGACCCACAACGAACGGGGGTCCGGGGGCAGCGCCCCTGGCAGCGGGGTTCTAGGGGCGGCAGCCCCTAGCGGGGTCCAAGGGGCAGAGCCCCTGGCTGGGGTTAAGCTGCCAGGTCAGCTTGGAAAAATTTTATTTTCGATAACTGCCTTAACACATTTTCCATTAGGTTTTTAATTTATTTTATAAACGAACTTCACTTCAGGCGAAGTTAAACCTTAGGCGAACTTGGCTTCAGGCGAAGTTAAACCTTAGGCGAACTTGGCTTCAGGCGAAGTTATACCTTAGGCGAACTTGGCCGTAGTCGAAGTTATACCTTAGGCGAACTTGGCCGTAGGCGAAGTTACGCTTGAAGGCGAAGTTACGCTTGAAGGCGAAGTTCATCAGGCGAACTTAATCTTGCAGGCGAAGTTATCGCGCTGCAGATCTGTTTGCCCATAACTCCTTCGTTTCTTAGCCAAATAACTCGATTTTGGTACCCACGGAATCGTATGATCGGCGCCTACAAATCCCAACCATCAAATCGGCCTAAAATCGACGTTTTAGGGGTCCGATTTGGGCAGTTTGGGTTTCGGGTCCGGTTAACCCATCCAATCCTAACCATTTTCAGTAATATTAACTTTGTTGGATTTGTTCTTACCTTACCAACTCAGATCTATCACGAAATCTCGGGTCTCGGCTTCGAATCTTGATCGGTTAGAAAGCGGTGTTTTGAGGAGTGTGTGGAGTGTGTGTGGAGTTTGGTGAGAAATGAGATATTTTGGGATTTTGGGGGTATTTATATCCCTGAAATCCCATTCTCATTTATCCTATCTCAATTAATCCAAGTCCATGACCCGCTCCTACCCGATATTAATAATTAAAAACGCGAAATCACTAACATAACTTTCTTTATTCAACATTATAAATTTTAGGATGTTACAAAAACCTAGAACGCTCAGAACACACTCAAAAACGGTTTTCGTGAAAATAAGTAAAAAAATGATCGATTAATGATCCAAAACTGCTTTTTTCGGTGAACCAATGATTAATTGGATATGTATTGACGATTCCGAGATGTTGGGATATGATTTCATGGATCGACTCGTGAAAAAAGAGTATTCGCGTACCTATTGTACGTTAAGGTTTTATTGTATTGGATCTTTTGCCCTTAATTTATAACCTCATTTTTAAGAAATGAACCAAATTTAGCATCAATTAAAGAGGAAATTTCTCAACCATTTAAATGTGATAGTGATCGAAAACATTTTTTGTTTCTGTATTCTTCTCATCTCTTTCCTGTACTCAAACTACATATATCTTTCTTATCATTATATACAAAGCTTTTGTGATAGTTCCAGTTTTCAAACAATTATAATAGGTCAATGGCATCTTCATCCACATCTTCTCACTCGGCTTCTTCATCTTTGTCATGGAATCATGATGTGTTCCTCAGTTTCAGAGGAGAAGACACACGTAAGACTTTTGTGGATCATCTCTACACAAGTCTTGTGGAACATGGGGTCAACACTTACAAGGACGATGTAACACTTCCTCGGGGTGAATTAATTGGTCCAGCCCTCTTAAAGGCTATCCGAGAATCACGAATTGCTATCATCATATTCTCGGAAAACTATGCTGATTCTTCTTGGTGCTTGGATGAGCTTGCGTATATTATGAAATGCATGAATGAGAGAGGACAAATTGTTTTGCCCATATTCTATCACGTGGATCCCTCGGATGTTCGTAAACAAAAAGGGAAGTACGGAGAAGCGTTTCCCAAACATGAGTTGGAGAATAACAACAAAGTTGAATCTTGGAGACAAGCATTGTTAGGTGCTGGTAATATTTCTGGATGGGTACCCAAGGACACCGCAAATGGGTAATTTTCGTATTCGTGTTTGCAAGCTTTTGTGCATAAGATGTTAAACTCAATCTAACAAGTTTTATTTCAAAATAAAAGGCTGATAATTTAAAACCATGGATGCAAATGTATCTGAACAATATAAAGGTTCACTATAAGATACAAGTATTATTTTCATAATAAAAAGATTCATTTCTATTAAGTTGAAAATTAATGAATTTATAAAGTCTTAACTTTTTTGTTGTTTTACTCGAGTGTTTTGGTTTCTAACCCGTCCCGTGCCCATTTTGCTTTACCCTTTTCTTTTCGAAACTATTAAGTCTATCCAAATTAATATTGTTATAGTCTACTTTTGATATCGCCTTTACACTCCGCACGAGTTTATGTTAGTAATTGTTGTGTATCAAATGTGCAGGCACGAGTCAGAGTTTATAAAAGAAATTGTTCAAACAGTTTCGGATAGGTTGTATTCATTAATTCCAAGTGCAGATGAATACATTGGAATTGTGGCTCGTGTACATGATTTGAAAATAAAGCTAGAACTTTGGCAAGGTAGTGTGCTCATGATTGGAATTTGGGGTGTCGGCGGTAGTGGTAAGACTACTCTGGCATCTTCTCTTTACGATGACATCTCAGGCAAGTTTGATGGATGTTGCTTTCTAGAAAATACACGGGAGAAATCAAGTAAGAATGGCTTGGAAAAATTGCAAGAAATAGTCCTCTATAGTGTTTTGAAACAAAAAAAAGTTAAAATCTCAAGAGTCGAGGAAGGAAGACGCATAATAATGAGAAACTTATTTCATAGAAAGGTCTTGATTGTTCTTGATGATGTTGATGATAGCAAGCAACTAGACGCGTTAGTTGGATCGCATGATTGGTTTGGTGAAGGAAGTTGTATAATAATCACTACTAGAGATGAGAATTTATTAAATTCTCATAAGGTAAATATGATACACCATACTAGCTTGTTAGATGATAAAGAGGCTATTGAGCTCTTTAGCCAGCGTGCACCTCGGGGCGACAGAAATATAGAAGAATATGAGCTGCTTTCAAAGGGCGTGGTTTCTTATGTTCGTGGTCTCCCGTTAGCACTAATAGTTCTCGGTTCTTTTCTATGTGACAAAGATATAAATGAGTGGAAGAGCGCATTGGCTAGATTGAAAGAAGTCCCAGATGCTGATATTTTGAAAACACTAAAAATCAGCTACGACGGACTTAAACAGGTTGAAAAAACATTGTTCCTTGATATAGCATGTTTCTTTAGAGAAAAGTTTAAAGGTCCTGCAATGGAAATCTTTGATGCTTGTGGTCTTTACCCTGTTATAGGTGTAAAAGTGTTGATACAAAAGGCTCTCATAACCATTTCAAAAGGCACATTTGAAATGCATAATTTGGTACAAGAAATGGCACATTACATTATTAACGGAGATCTCCTTAACAATCCTGAAAAACATAGTAGAGTTTGGAAGGAGAACGACGCTCGAAACATATGGGCTATGGATGCAACAAAGGTAATAGTTGATCTAGACACACATATACCTATAACTGATAACAGTTAAATGAGAATCATTTGACATATTTAAGTCACATGTGATTATGTCTATGCATTGAATTTAATGAAAACCACAAAGGAGTTCAAAATCATAAACTTAAATTTTAATTCATAAGTAAATTGTCACATGTTCATAATCCATATTTTGGTCATTTGTTGCCATTCTTGAGTCTTTTGTGTCTACCGATCAAGAACATAAAGTAATGATTATTTATTCCTGTAGGTTAACCAAAGATAATAATGGAATGGTAATGATCATTTTCATTCCATCGTCAATTCCATTCCCCTTCCATCCATTATCCCTCGTCCATTCCATTAATACATAACAAACACTCCCTCAATTCCGAACTCAATTGACCGGATTTGTTTCTCTACGACAGGAACTTGGCAACATCGAAGCAATAGTTTTTAGATCCTCTATGTATGATTCACTATCGAGGAATAACCATGAAGTAGTTGCAAACATGAAGAAACTTCGGTGGATTGAATGGACGGTTTATCATGGGGGTTCATTTCCAAGAAATTTCCCACCTGGGGAGCTTCGTTGTCTAATATTTAGTGGCCCTCAACGACAACTTTGAAAGGGTTATAAAGTAAGCTCGTATTCTTTAGTTAATTAGACTTTGTTCCATTTATTTGACAAACTGAACAATTTATCAAATAACAAATGACTAGCAGGCCTAGAGAGTCCCTAGATATATAGGCAAATGAATTAGTCATGTGATAAATTTTAGATGAGTTATATTTATATTAAGCGAATAAATCCCAGCCCGATCGAATTTTGTGAACACGTGAGCTTTTCACGAAGTGTAGAAGTGCATTTTTTCATTAACTTTGGATAAAAATATTCATATCTAACATATGTTAATATAAGTAATCAAGAAAGCCTTTAAGCACATATGTGTTTCTACAAGTATGCATGATTTTTTTTAATTTTTTTATCTATGTATAGAATTGAACTCTTCATCAATAAACATTTAACTCATCTGACTACTATGCAACAGTTTCTGCCAAAATTGAGGATGATCAAACTTCAGACTTTGGATAACCTAACCAGGACACCAGATTTTCGTGGACTTCCAAATCTTGAGAAATTCATGCTTCTTGATGTTTGGAGTTTAAAAGAGCTTCATCCATCAATTGAAGGCCTTGAAACACTTGTTTACTTAAGTGTGGAAATCTGTTACAATTTCATGAAGTTTCCACCCGTTAGCGTTATAAAGAAACTCATGACTCTTATAATTTCAAATTGCAATAAACTGTCAAAGAGTCGAAAAAAAGTCTCTTGCTTTGAACAATACCATACAAACATTTTTGTAAAGTGTTTGTCGTGTTGGCGCGGCAATGCAAATGACAATGAACTTAAAGATGATGTAGCAGAGCCTTTATTACTTCACAAGGTCAGGAACCATATATGCTTACAACTTATCAGCGCATGCTTAAGAAAGTTGATTCTAAGACATTGCAATTTGGGAGACGAAGACATTGACTATGATGTTTGGGATCTACCCAATTTACAAGAACTTGATCTATCAATCAACGCATTCTCACGATTAGATTTTAACATCTTGAAACTTCCCCGGCTCAAATGGCTCGATGTCTCAGAGTGCAAAAGCCTTGTAGAATTGTCATGGCTCCCATCAAGTATAGCTTCTCTTAGAGCGGATTGGTGTGACTCACTAAAAATGGTTGGAGATACATCAAACTGTAAATGGTTGTGGAATGTCTCATTTTTTGGGAGGAATAATGGAGTAAGCACACTTGGTGGTGACACGGTACTACATTCGTTGCTTGAGGTTGGTTACGCTTTTTTTAGTTATATAATCTATATATTAACCGAGACATATATAAACATACACGCTTACATTATAAATCATCTCACTCATAGCAGAGTTGTAGATCTGTTTGTAAGGTCTTGGGAAGGGTATGATAAAGACAAACTTTTTCTATCCCAGGGGGATAGGGGGATAGAGCGGCTGCTCCCACTGAAACACTGACTCAAAAAATAAACATACGGACATATACGAGTAATATTAACCGATAATCAGAAAATATGTTTGATTTTGGTGGCAGGGAAATGCTATTGAAGATCACTTCATCAGTTTCACCCATTCCGCAGGGCACCACATTCCAAAGAGGTTTGTAGATAGATTGGTTAGAGGGAAGTCATATACATTGCAGCTTCCACCTAATTGGTACAATGACTATTCTGGGTTATTAATATGCAATGCCAACAACTACTATGCTCTGTCTTTTATGATAACAATGAAGCATGAGCTAGACAAAGATTCTCGATCTGAGGTTTGGAAAGAGTCTGATGAAGCACCGGAGTCTTATTTTAATTCGACATATGTTGGATATATTTCCTTTAACTCGTTAATGAGGCACGGCGCAAGGTTGAACTTGGCATACAATATTATTTCCTTTACCATAGGCCCTAACTATGAGACTTCTTATGAAGGCGAGAGTCGATTTGTAGCTGAACTTGTTCCTAGAAAAACTAAAGATGATCATGCGGTGGGAACAACAAAAGTCTCAACGGATAGCTCACAATATTATGACGAGGAGCGTGAATATGGAAAGATGTTTACAATCCAATGTCATACAGAGTCTTCTGTCAAGATCTTATGGCGTCCTTGCTACTGGTACTAGATCATGGGCGGACCTACCCTTGTGCTAGGGGGTCAGCCGTGCCATGTGAGAAAAATAAATTAGTACTATTATAGTGTTTGCGATAATCAACTAAGTATCAACCCAAAAAATTTCCGATCATTCTGAGAATTTCTTGGGTCCACCACTGATCAAGATTGCATGTAATACGTATGGGATGATTAAGATCGATCTGCTTAACTAAACCCGAGTCCCACAAACCTATTTTTACATGTCCCACTATTCACAGGTTTGTAGTTCTTGCTTTCAACTCTTTAATGTGTATAGTTGTCATTAAGTGATGCTTTACCTGAATTTGCTTTTATAAATCGAAGTCTACAAAAATAGCATTGCTAATTAGGTCTTCCATCTCTTTCATTTACCTATATGCAACACATCAAAAATAGAACTAAAGTTATTTAGATCTATTGAGTTACATATATGTAGCTTTATCGTGCTCATCGGGTTCTTCGTATTTTTCATTTTTCATGTTCTTCATCTGTGTGTACCGAAGAAGAAATCACTGAAAATAATTGTGTTGAATATTGATGCTGTATTCATGATTTGGAGAGGTTTTAATAACTAATGAATTGAGAGAAATACAAGTGACTAGAATAATAATATTACAACCAAAAGGTAGTGAGATGCAATTTTACGAACAATCTTTTGAATAGAAGAATTTCAAAAATAAACTTATAACTTGTGATTGCATATTGATGTTTACTTACCATTTAGTGTAGATTTATAATCTTCGACGATAATATATAGCTCGTTTGATGCCATGAACAATATCGCGGTGGTTATAGCTCAAATTATAGCCGTTATTTTTATAGATACGTTAAATTTGGATATGAAAATATAAATAGATCTTACAAGACAATGATCATTTGTTATGTTCATTTCTTTGAAACGAGCTCCCCCGTTCAAGAAAACCTTAGAGCATATTTAAGGAGTCCACTCGACGGATAGTTTGTATTATTTTTTTTATAAAGCATTTGTAATTTTTTAGAAGTATATTTTTCAAAATTTAGTATTTTATTAATGTTTGTTATTGTTATTCTTATTCCACCACCCTCCACTTAATTTTGAAAGAGTTAACACTAAACAACTCGCCTTTACATCCCCTAAGTTACAATTTCAATCACGCAATTGGTAATTATTTAATCAAGGGCATATAACAATGAAAACCACTTGATTTAACCAAACTCTTAAAAATTAAGTGTAAATTATTATTATTTTGGTTTTTCTAACGCAATGTAATATATATTATTATTATCTCGTAAAACAAAAATTAACAAAAGAAATTTTAATTTACATACGGGCTATATTATGTGTTTTATTTTGATTGTTACACATATAATACACACATCAATGTTTTGTATACATATATGATATATATAGTAAACTCGTAGGTAAAATAATTTTTTTCGTTAATTTTTTTTGTTTTATGTGATTATAATAATATTACAATGTCTAAAGAATTACAAATTTTTTTGATTGTTATGTTTAGTTTTTTAAAGTTTTCTCCATTCAAGTGATCAAGCTTTTAGTATAACCTTTCCCATTTAACCAATGTGTAAGGTAGATAATACTGATTTAGTGATTTATTTAAATCGGAGTCATATATATACAAAATAAAAAAATTTACTTGTGACATAAATGACAAAAGAACCCATGTCATATCAATTTCAGATATAACTATTTCAATCAATTTTCTTTTTAAGGTTTCATGATCTTGCTTAGTACTATTTATATACTAAAAACACGTGGTTTAGACCCAACTACTTTTGATTTGTTAAAATAAATATTAACCAATTAAATAAATTTGATCAAGCAATTTTGTCTATTAGACACACACACAAATAAGGTGTGACCAATATTGGTAAGGGAGGGGTCCATTGCAATTAATAATGGGAAATAGAAATGATAGGAGGTTGGTGTAGCTCATAATAATGTGACTTTAGACAACTACATGACTCATTTAATTATAACCATACTCATATAATTTACCCTCACCATCATGCTTTTTGACCACAATTTGGATGCACACTTATGAAACTACTTGAGTTTTCACTATTCTTTTTTAAATACAAGCTTCAAAATTTAGCTCAAAAATCTTATACAAACACGTCACATATTATCGAGGTTAAATAGGTCATGCTCGTAGCTAGGTTGAACCCAACACAAACCCTTAAATTTGATATGAACCTGAAAATTTTGTCAAGAAAATAACGTCAATTTTCATAAGTTGAAACAAACACAACAGCTTATAACCCGACTTATTTTTTTATTTTTTTTGCATAACACTGCTCTAAAACACAAATGTATATAAAACAATTACGTGTGTAAATTTAAAGAACCGTGATGTTCTGCTTTAATTGTTATAACCGCATGTAAAATACCCTGTCAATTTCAATTATGACATAAATCATAATCTTTTGTATAAGTTTATATCACAAGCATGTTAAACGAGACAACTCGCGAACCCAACATGATCTAGACTAGAAGTTAACACATTTAATTGAACATGTTCTAAAGCCAAAACTGTGATTTCATGTCTTGCTGAAAAATCACACCACCACTTTCCTCAAACTCTTTATGCAAGTGTCAAGTAGAAGTTATTATAGGCTAAAGTTTACATGCTTGTCAATCACTCAATCCTTAATTCCTTAGAATATGTTAATTTTAGAACCTTCATTTATAAATTAAAAAAAAAAACAAATCAAAAGCACAAAATTAGATCTATTAATCCACAAACTGGACTCAGCCAAAAAAAAAATATATAAATAAATAAGAAACTTTCTTGTAACAATTTTTCAAACAACACAATATTGGTACAAAGATCTTAATAATGTTAAAAGTAAACAGAACATTGGCCCAAAAAGAACACTAGCCACTGTTTCTGGGACACACTAACTTTTGTATGATTTACAACAACAATATATGATATGAACTTTCAACTAACTTCTACTCTTTTTCCTGTCGTGTGATATGATTTAACCAAATAATAACTATAGCAAACAAACTATGAGAAATCTTCACCAAAAGATGACTTACACAATTGTAACAAACTTAAATTGATCTTCATGTTATTTGTTCTTCTTTAAATTGTAAAAGACCGGTGGGTGGTGGTTGTTGTTGTTGACGGTTTGGATATTCTAGCGGCTGGTATTGAGAGGAGGCGGCGGCTATGTTATGGCTGCTGTTTTTAGCCGCTGGCACGTCGTGTGTGTGTTTCCCTTCATATGTCATTATCACGGCTTTTGGGTCACTTGCGGCTCGCTCGACATGTTTTCTAACATTGCACCCTTGGTTGGTGCACTTGTAGTAACTCCTACGTATAAAATATGTGTTTAATTTGTTGAATACTTATCATTTGAAACAACTTTTTTTTTGAATGGCATATTATTAGAAACTACTAATTAAGATAAATTGTTAACCTTGGATGGGGATTTCCTTTAACAACTTTTTGTCCGTACTTGCGCCATCTATAGCCGTCATCAAGAAGATCAACTTCACTTGTTGTTTGGACTATGATCCGAGGTTCTGTCCGATGAGATGCAACCAGGTCCGAACCTCTGGCCTCGGTGTTCCTACACATTATATGTACAAGAACTTAGTACTTGTTCAACAAGAAATGTTATTACACCTTGAACAGTACAACACATGTGTGACTTTGCACAACATTTTTTCCATGTATATCACTTCGGAAAAGTGTACATTTTTGTCACTGTTCATAGTTATAAAATGTGTTAATTTGTATTTCTTCATGTTTATAACTCTGAAAAACTTGACAAAATGTATACATATTTTCTTAAACCACATATGCAAGTAGCGAGGGGTGTTTATGGTCTGGTTTTGACAGTTTTAAGTGAAATTTTAAGTCGCACAGTTAGTAACCGTTTCTGATCATTGCAAACCAAAACCAAACCATTGAAATTAAATTGAAGCCTAACCAAATAGACTGTTGGTGTGGCTTCAATTTGGTTAATTTCACAGTTTGGGTTTATTGGACCTTTATAATATAAAAAACATGAAAGACAATCAAAATAAAGAAAGAATAATGTTCCAATGGTTAAAACTCATAAGACCCACTTCATATATGTAGAATATAGAAGGTTACATAGCCCAACATCCTATGGCCTGCTTCAGTTTTTTTATTTCTAATCGGCTTCGAGTATAGACTGTAAACCAAACTGTTTGGTACGGTGTGAAAATTCGTAAACCAGTTGAACTTAAAAAAAAAACAACCTTGAGACCAAACTGGTGACTACTTTAGGCGGTTTCATGGGGTCAAACTGAGCCATGAACACCGCCAAATTAGTAAATAAAAAATAATAATATCAAAAGTACCTCCTTTTTGCTTGAGGTTCATCATCATCATGTCTTTCATCTCCTCTACTTACATCATCACCAACTTCATCACTATCACTCGATCCCGAATGTTCATATCCTGCTTGACTAGATTCTTGATGCATTGACCTCGAATGGATAAAATTACTCGTTTGCCCCTCGGAACCTTGTTCGTATTGGCTTGAACTACTACCACCAGTATCTTTTCCACGCTTAGATTGAGGCGGTTGGTGGTTATGTTGTCCTTTGTAAATAATCTCAGTCACTAAACCCTCAACAGACCGTTCGACTTGCTTTTTAACGGGACAATTAGGATGAGTGCATTTATAATAACTTCTCGGGTATTCACTGCCCTTAACTTGTTTTTGCCCGTATTTCCTCCAGTTGTAGCCGTCGTCAGCGGGCTTATTGACGGCTACCGGGGGTACATTGGACATTTCATGTGTAGTATTATGGTTTGGGATGGAAGGTGGAAGTCTTTGGTATGTGTTCGGTTTAGAATTAAAAGAATGCATTTGTGGTACTTGAGTATGCACTTGTGTACCATGTCTTGTGACTTGAGCTAATGCTTGTTGGTGAGATATTCCTTGTGGGCCCTGGTTACAAAACTTGAAGTGAGTTGCTAAAAGTCTAAAACATATGTGATACTTAATACAAAAGTTAAAACAAATATATAATGCCTATCCTAGATATAAGATGGGACAAAATTCATGCCCAAGATTTCTTTCCACTATATATAAACTTTATAAAGCATTAAGCAAGTACATAAGAGAGAGAGAAAAAATGGTACATATATAAGTGCCTCATGAATCACATTTTAACTCCCACTTCATATGATTATTTTCTATACATAATGTGTAAGTGCTAATACATTTCTTACATTCTCTACTAATGCTCATTTATATATCAATGTTACCAATATTTCATGTGGAATGATCATAACCCAACTACACAAGTGCATAATATATGGAAAACACACAAGTGCCTATAGCTATAGGGGGCCTTCAATGCATAACCATTAATTTTTAATATCGAACCGTAAGTATCACAATAACCACTTGTACACGGCGCATATAAACTATACTAGAAGATAAAAAGTTACGTGTTTGTGCAGTTACACTACCGCACCTCATCAGTCACATTCAAAACTAAAGGCTGTTCGTGTTAAAATTAGCTTCATAAATGTGCATAAACGCGCATTTAATTTTACGAAACACATCATACAGTTAAAGATCTTCCTAGGTGCAATCACACATGAACTTATGAACAAAACCTAATAAATTAATAATTAAATTTTTACTTGTATAAAGTATCATAACATCATGACTTAATAATCTCCCATACCTATACAATATACATTAATACATTATCATTCACATGAGTAACTCATTAATGCCAATGATATTATTTTACCAACTCTATAAATAATATCATGATATCATCCAAAATAAATATTAATCACTATAAGTCTATATATAATCATATAAAAATATTTAAGCTATAGAAAACTAAATGTTACCTGAGTTTGATGAAAGAATCCAGGTGAATCAAGCAAGCTAGCCGGACTCATACCTGCCGGAATAGTAAACACCGACGGTTGACTAACCACCAAACCCGCGGCCGTCTATTATTCATAAACTGAAAGTCAACGCTTCCACCACCGGAGTTATCCATCTCTTTATTACCAAACCCATGTCCCATATTATTATTAACCCGGTCCGGAACCCTCGCCGGGGACGATATAGCCCCCGACAAAAGCTGCGAAAAAGAACGACAATCCGAATCCGGATCGTTCTCCGAAAAAAAATTTGCAACTAAAGTCATCGGTCCCGGACTGGCGTCCGTGCCTCCGGCGCCTGCGCAGTGAACAGACTGTCCACTGTCGAACGCGCCGGGAGTGTAATTGATGGACGCGACGGGACTGACAAGGATGAATTATTATTATTACTACCCTTGTTTTCATCCATGTTTTGGATAATAATAATATTAATAATAATAATAATCTTGATTGAAGTTGGTGTGAATATTGAGCATTGGATATTAATTTTGCCGGCGATGAGAATCTGTGAGGAGATTGATTTGGTGTTTGTGTGTTTGTGTTTGTGTTTGTGTGTTGTGTTTGTGTTTGTGTGTTGTGTCTGTGTTCAGACAATCTGAAAACTAGGTAAAAAGTCCACGGAGTAGATACGAAAAGGGGTTTCTGAAAATGTTTCTATATATGGGTGTTGTTTTTTTCTCCCTACATGTTTTGTGGGGTTACATTTGACACCCTTGTTTATTGTTAATTGCTAGTTAGAACTTGATTATGTAGAGTGTTGTGGTTTTAAGGGTAACTAGGTAACAAAACCTGTCGCATATTGCGAGTTGTGACTTCGCAGTGATGCGAATTCGGTGAATGTCGGTTAGGTTTGTTGCAGTGCGACAATAAACTCAAAAGGAAATTAATAAATACTTAGATCAGTATTGTCACTTATACAGTTTATGATAAAAAAATATTGAAAACAATAGTTAGTAAAACGTGTGCAGTGTGGTTGCGAGTCTAAGCGATTTCAGTTTGTATCAGGTTACGGAGATGAAGCAAGTAGTATATTTTAACCGATTATGCGTTCATTTTATTTGGGAGACGTGAGACTGGAGGGGGGCGACGATAATAGTGACGGTGATACTTGGTGTTTTGTGTGTTTCAAGTGAGAGGAGATGTAGAGAAGGGGGGGGGGGGGGGTGATTTAGGTTGGGAGATGGTACTCGGAGGTGTTATCGTTGTGAATGTTAATGGTGATGGAAATTATGAAAATTCAAGTAGTATCTTTTTGCCGATTATGTGTTAGCATTAAAGGCTTTAATATAAATTAGATGTCACTTATACAGGGTCGGCTCAACGAATGTGGATGCCTAAATCGAAACAAGATTTTGGGGCCTTTTTATAACAATTTTTAAGAAAAAAAATTGATTATTACAAGTTTTTAACTCATAACCTATACTTTAGTAACAACCAAGTCTACCACCACACCAATACATTAATTTGAGTTTACTATACTCATTATAATATTTCTATGGGATTACTCAATAAAATAGTAACTAACTTTGCAAGTTGTTCCAATCAGGTCACTGATACAAACTTTTGTTTCAATCAGTCACTGAACTTTCATTTTTGTTCCAATCCTAGATATTTTACCTGAATAGCAGGTAATTTAGTTTTTTTTTTAATTTTCAATGTTTTTACTTTGCATAATAACTTTTAAAGGTTGCGAAAATTAGTAAAAATGCGAAATATAATTTTAAAATTCCGAAAATTTGCAAAAAAATGTTCGGAAAATTGAGGTTCGGGTTTATAACGGGTTGAGGTCGGAATAGGTCAAAACGGGTATCGGGTTAGTTTTTTTTTTGAACCAACGAATCAGCGCGTTTTCAACACGTTACAACTCATTTTAACAGAAAAAACTCGTTTAAGTGATTTTTTTCAGTTCGTTTCAGCACTTAACAGCTCGTTTAAGCGATTTTTAAGTTCGTTTCAGCACTTAACAGCTCGCTTAAGTGATTTTTCAGTTCGTTTCAGCACTTAACAGCTCGTTTAAGCGATTTTTAAGGTCGTTTCAGCACTTAACAGCTCGTTTAAGCGATTTTAGGTTCGTTTCAGCACTTAACAGCTCGTTTAAGCAATTTTTAAGTTCGTTTCAGCATTTAACAGCTCGTTTAAGTGATTTTTTCAGTTCGTTTCAGCACATAACAGCTTGTTTAAGTGAATTTTCAGTTCGTTTCAGCACCTAACAGCTCGTTTAAGCGATTTTTTCAGTTCGCTTCAGCACGTAACAGCTTGTTTAAGCGATTTTTAGGTTCGTTTCAGCACTTAACAGCTCGTTTAAGTGATTTTTCAGTTCGTTTAAGCACTTAACAGCTCGTTTAAGTGATTTTTCAGTTCGTTTCAGCACTTAACAGCTTGTTTAAGCGATTTTTAAGTTCGTTTCAGCATCTAACAGCTCGTTTAAGCGTTTTTTAGTTTATTTCAGCACTTATTGAGCTGAAAAATCACTTCAACGAGCTGTTAAGTGCTGAAACGAACTGAAAAATCACTTAAACGAGCTGTTAAGTGCTGGAACGAACCTAAAAATCGCTTAAACGAGCTGTTACGTGCTGAAACGAACTGAAAAATCGCTTAAATGAGCTGTTATGTGCTGAAACAAACTGAAAAATCACTTAAATGAGCTGTTAAGTGCTGAAACGAACTTAAAAATCGTTTAAACGAGCTGCTAGGTGCTGAAACGAACTGAAAAATCACTTAAACGAGCTATTATGTGCTGAAACGAACTGAAAAATCACTTAAACGAGCTGTTAAGTGCTGAAACGAACTTAAAAATCGCTTAAACGAGCTGTTAAGTGCTGAAACGAACCTAAAATCGCTTAAACAAGCTGTTAAGTGCTGAAACGAACTGAAAAATCACTTAAGCGAGCTGTTAAGTGCTGAAACGAACTTAAAAATCGCTTAAATGAGCTGCTAAGTGCTGAAACGAACTGAAAAAATCGCTTAAACGAGCTTTTTCTGTTAAAACGAGTTGTAACGTGTTGAAAACGCGCTGATTCGTTGGTTCAAAAAAAAAAAAACTAACCTGAAACCTGTTTTGACCTGTTCCGACCTTGACCTGTTCTAACCCGAACCTCAATTTTCCGAACTTTTTTTGCAAATTTTCGAAATTTTAAAATTATATTTCGCATTTTTACTAATTTTCGCAACCTTTAAAAGTTATTATGCAATGTAAAAACATTGAAAATTAAAAAAAACCTAGATTACCTGCTATTCATGTAAAATATCTAGGATTGGAACAAAAATGAAAGTTCAGTGACCTGATTAGAACAAAAGTTTGTATCAGTGACCTGATAGAAACAACTTGCAAAGTTGGTTACTATTCTATGGAGTAATCCCTATATCTATATATAATGTTTTTTTTTTTCGGATTTGGAGGCCTCAATTGAGTGTGGGCCTAAAGCCCTAACTTGTTTTCGCTGTCCCACGAGCCACCTCTGCACTTATACTATTGTTGTTGGTAAAAATTATACGTGTGACGTGTGGGTAAACAAATTAAATATGTTTTGGGTAAAACCTATATATTAACAACAGTCTTAGAATAATATGAAAAAAAATGCTTAGGGTTAAGTAACAAAATAGATGAAAAGCTAATTTAACCATATTTACGAGTCATTAAACGTTAAACAAAAACAATAGTATCATGGTTGGAGTCTAAGTTCAAAAATGCTAACAAAAAAAATCATCATCCAAAAGTCTTAGTAATTGAAATAAGAAAATGATGGAAAGAAGTGGAGGAACTAAATTCACCATTTAAAGTGAGATGTAACGTTCAACATAATCCTTTTCATAAATCCAATTCTATTGCTTGCTAAGTACAGTTTTTAGTTTTACAATAGAGGGGACCTCCTTTCATATTATGTTCAAAAGTTAAAGCAAGATGTAATGTGTGTGATCATCATTTTTCATATCGTATGTATACTTGGTCAACATAGTGGCCTTATATAGTGGTGCACAAAAAACCCGTTTCCGGAACCGGACCTGAAAAAAAATACCCTGAACCGGTTTTTTTTATATCCGGGTATTCTATACCCGAAAACGGAACAGACCCTACCCGTAGGGTATGGATAGGGTATGCTTTTTGAGCTCAATACCCGTACCCAGAACCGTACCCGTTTTATACCCGTAAATACCCGGAACCGGTCATACCCTATACCCATACCCGGTTATGCCCAATACCCGATACTAATTTTCTAATACCCGAAATAATACATGAGTTTTTATAGTATATTTTTATGTTTACTTCACAACTTTTATGTTAAAGTTTTTTTAAAATGCATATTATTAAGTAAATAATTTGTATATAAGTGAATTTATGGTTTTTGTAATATAGTTTATTTTTTTTATAAAGTACAAAGTATATATAAATTTTAAACAAATTTAAAAATGAATAAAAAAGTTACAAATTCAAAACCAGGTATTAATATCCGGTCGTACCCGGACACATACTCGGTTCCAATACCCGGTTATACCCGAACCCGATCATACCCTACCCGGGTACATAAGGTTGAGTTTTTCTCCTCGATACCCTACCCGATTTTACCCGAACCCGGGTATTAGAAAAAACCCGATTTGTGCACCTCTAGCCTCATATATTTAAAGAGTGTGTGTTGATTATATATGTAAATCTTTTTTATTTGTGCAATAATCTATAAGCCCAATAAATACTTTTAAACCCAATAACCTCTAAAAATTTAAAACCCAATAAACATATTAGTAACTAGCCCAATTAACCTAATCTACTAAACCAATCTTCAATTCCTCATAACCCTTATTTATCATTAGTTCATCATTTACGTATTTTTAATTTTTGAATTTGAATAATTAAAAGCTTAATTGTTTGATTTGATCTTTAGAGTTTAGACTTTAGATAAGTAAATTATTTGTTTGTTATATTATTCATTTAGTGATTTAGTTAATTGCATGAATACTTGAACGGTTAATTACTTGAGTTAAAAGTGAATAGATCGTTTTGGTATGATAACTTTGTTTTGTTTATTGTTATCATGTTTATCGTTGATAATCATCTCTGCAATTATGTATATCTACTGATGTAGTCCTCATTTTTTTAACATATCTACTTATTCCAACTCTTTTTATAATAACCTTAGATTTGTTGACTTTCTATTATATGTACAACAGGGCCAATTTGTGAAATTTACTCTTAGTATATTAGGTTGGTAAGAAATCAATGTCACAAGAAGCTACACATCAGTATGTAATTTTTATATGATTTTTATTATTTATTAAAGTGTTTCTATCCAACAAATTTCCTTCACTCTTCCTATTGAAAAAAACCTTCAACTTGCTATGCATCAATATTATAAAAACAACTCGATTTAAGGGCTTCTTATAACTTGTATCCAGTTATTTATTGTCTTTTAACGAATTTAATACATTCATATACTAAACAAAATGATTCAATTATAATGTAAAATTAAAATGATTATATATATCCAAAATGTCAAATTTAAACAGAAAAAATATAGTTTTTAATAGTTGGCAAAAAATGTATATTACTTAATTTATTGGTCGAGATACTGTACAATGATGCCTTAACGTACAATAGGTACGCGAGACGTTCAAAGGCAAAAAACAAAGGCAAAAACCTAAAACGCTCAGAAAACGCTCACAAAAAACTAAAATACCCAGTCAAAAACCTAGAACGCTCAGAACACACTCAAAAACGGTTTTCGTGAAAATAAGTAAAAAATGATCGATTAACGATCCAAAACTGCTTTTTTCGGTGAACCAATGATTAATTGGATATGTATTGACGATTCCGAGATGTTGGGATATGATTTCATGGATCGACTCGTGAAAAAAGAGTATTCACGTACCTATTGTACGTTAAGGTATTATTGTATTGGATCTTTTGCCCTTAATTTATAACCTCATTTTTAAGAAATGAACCAAATTTAGCATCAATTAAAGAGGAAATTTCTCAACCATTTAAATGTGATAGTGATCGAAAACATTTTTTTTTCTGTATTCTTCTCATCTCTTTCCTGTACTCAAACTACATATATCTTTCTTATCATTATATACAAAGCTTTTGTGATAGTTCCAATTTTCAAACAATTATAATAGGTCAATGGCATCTTCATCCACATCTTCTCACTCGGCTTCTTCATCTTTGTCATGGAATCATGATGTGTTCCTCAGTTTCAGAGGAGAAGACACACGTAAGACTTTTGTGGATCATCTCTACACAAGTCTTGTGGAACATGGGGTCAACACTTACAAGGACGATGTAACACTTCCTCGGGGTGAATTAATTGGTCCAGCCCTCTTAAAGGCTATCCGAGAATCACGAATTGCTATCATCATATTCTCGGAAAACTATGCTGATTCTTCTTGGTGCTTGGATGAGCTTGCGTATATTATGAAATGCATGAATGAGAGAGGACAAATTGTTTTGCCCATATTCTATCACGTGGATCCCTCGGATGTTCGTAAACAAAAAGGGAAGTACGGAGAAGCGTTTCCCAAACATGAGTTGGAGAATAACAACAAAGTTGAATCTTGGAGACAAGCATTGTTAGGTGCTGGTAATATTTCTGGATGGGTACCCAAGGACACCGCAAATGGGTAATTTTCGTATTCGTGTTTGCAAGCTTTTGTGCATAAGATGTTAAACTCAATCTAACAAGTTTTATTTCAAAATAAAAGGCTGATAATTTAAAACCATGGATGCAAATGTATCTGAACAATATAAAGGTTCACTATAAGATACAAGTATTATTTTCATAATAAAAAGATTCATTTCTATTAAGTTGAAAATTAATGAATTTATAAAGTCTTAACTTTTTTGTTGTTTTACTCGAGTGTTTTGGTTTCTAACCCGTCCCGTGCCCATTTTGCTTTACCCTTTTCTTTTCGAAACTATTAAGTCTATCCAAATTAATATTGTTATAGTCTACTTTTGATATCGCCTTTACACTCCGCACGAGTTTATGTTAGTAATTGTTGTGTATCAAATGTGCAGGCACGAGTCAGAGTTTATAAAAGAAATTGTTCAAACAGTTTCTGATAGGTTGTATTCATTAATTCCAAGTGCAGATGAATACATTGGAATTGTGGCTCGTGTACATGATTTGAAAATAAAGCTAGAACTTTGGCAAGGTAGTGTGCTCATGATTGGAATTTGGGGTGTCGGCGGTAGTGGTAAGACTACTCTGGCATCTTCTCTTTACGATGACATCTCAGGCAAGTTTGATGGATGTTGCTTTCTAGAAAATACACGGGAGAAATCAAGTAAGAATGGCTTGGAAAAATTGCAAGAAATAGTCCTCTATAGTGTTTTGAAACAAAAAAAAGTTAAAATCTCAAGAGTCGAGGAAGGAAGACGCATAATAATGAGAAACTTATTTCATAGAAAGGTCTTGATTGTTCTTGATGATGTTGATGATAGCAAGCAACTAGACGCGTTAGTTGGATCGCATGATTGGTTTGGTGAAGGAAGTTGTATAATAATCACTACTAGAGATGAGAATTTATTAAATTCTCATAAGGTAAATATGATACACCATACTAGCTTGTTAGATGATAAAGAGGCTATTGAGCTCTTTAGCCAGCGTGCACCTCGGGGCGACAGAAATATAGAAGAATATGAGCTGCTTTCAAAGGGCGTGGTTTCTTATGTTCGTGGTCTCCTGTTAGCACTAATAGTTCTCGGTTCTTTTCTATGTGACAAAGATATAAATGAGTGGAAGAGCGCATTGGCTAGATTGAAAGAAGTCCCAGATGCTGATATTTTGAAAACACTAAAAATCAGCTACGACGGACTTAAACAGGTTGAAAAAACATTGTTCCTTGATATAGCATGTTTCTTTAGAGAAAAGTTTAAAGGTCCTGCAATGGAAATCTTTGATGCTTGTGGTCTTTACCCTGTTATAGGTGTAAAAGTGTTGATACAAAAGGCTCTCATAACCATTTCAAAAGGTACATTTGAAATGCATAATTTGGTACAAGAAATGGCACATTACATTATTAACGGAGATCTCCTTAACAATCCTGAAAAACATAGTAGAGTTTGGAAGGAGAACTACGCTCGAAACATATGGGCTATGGATGCAACAAAGGTAATAGTTGATCTAGACACACATATACCTATAACTGATAACAGTTAAATGAGAATCATTTGACATATTTAAGTCACATGTGATTATGTCTATGCATTGAATTTAATGAAAACCACAAAGGAGTTCAAAATCATAAACTTAAATTTTAATTCATAAGTAAATTGTCACATGTTCATAATCCATATTTTGGTCATTTGTTGCCATTCTTGAGTCTTTTGTGTCTACCGATCAAGAACATAAAGTAATGATTATTTATTCCTGTAGGTTAACCAAAGATAATAATGGAATGGTAATGATCATTTTCATTCCATCGTCAATTCCATTCCCCTTCCATCCATTATCCCTCGTCCATTCCATTAATACATAACAAACACTCCCTCAATTCCGAACTCAATTGACCGGATTTGTTTCTCTACGACAGGAACTTGGCAACATCGAAGCAATAGTTTTTAGATCCTCTATGTATGATTCACTATCGAGGAATAACCATGAAGTAGTTGCAAACATGAAGAAACTTCGGTGGATTGAATGGACGGTTTATCATGGGGGTTCATTTCCAAGAAATTTCCCACCTGGGGAGCTTCGTTGTCTAATATTTAGTGGCCCTCAACGACAACTTTGAAAGGGTTATAAAGTAAGCTCGTATTCTTTAGTTAATTAGACTTTGTTCCATTTATTTGACAAACTGAACAATTTATCAAATAACAAATGACTAGCAGGCCTAGAGAGTCCCTAGATATATAGGCAAATGAATTAGTCATGTGATAAATTTTAGATGAGTTATATTTATATTAAGCGAATAAATCCCAGCCCGATCGAATTTTGTGAACACGTGAGCTTTTCACGAAGTGTAGAAGTGCATTTTTTCATTAACTTTGGATAAAAATATTCATATCTAACATATGTTAATATAAGTAATCAAGAAAGCCTTTAAGCACATATGTGTTTCTACAAGTATGCATGATTTTTTTTAATTTTTTTATCTATGTATAGAATTGAACTCTTCATCAATAAACATTTAACTCATCTGACTACTATGCAACAGTTTCTGCCAAAATTGAGGATGATCAAACTTCAGACTTTGGATAACCTAACCAGGACACCAGATTTTCGTGGACTTCCAAATCTTGAGAAATTCATGCTTCTTGATGTTTGGAGTTTAAAAGAGCTTCATCCATCAATTGAAGGCCTTGAAACACTTGTTTACTTAAGTGTGGAAATCTGTTACAATTTCATGAAGTTTCCACCCGTTAGCGTTATAAAGAAACTCATGACTCTTATAATTTCAAATTGCAATAAACTGTCAAAGAGTCGAAAAAAAGTCTC
The DNA here is from genome assembly GCF_021521415.1 of Bidens hawaiensis. Lineage (NCBI taxonomy): Eukaryota > Viridiplantae > Streptophyta > Magnoliopsida > Asterales > Asteraceae > Bidens > Bidens hawaiensis. The sequence continues at coordinate 97,019 of NW_027497511.1, read as the reverse complement.
TTGCTTTGAACAATACCATACAAACATTTTTGTAAAGTGTTTGTCGTGTTGGCGCGGCAATGCAAATGACAATGAACTTAAAGATGATGTAGCAGAGCCTTTATTACTTCACAAGGTCAGGAACCATATATGCTTACAACTTATCAGCGCATGCTTAAGAAAGTTGATTCTAAGACATTGCAATTTGGGAGACGAAGACATTGACTATGATGTTTGGGATCTACCCAATTTACAAGAACTTGATCTATCAATCAACGCATTCTCACGATTAGATTTTAACATCTTGAAACTTCCCCGGCTCAAATGGCTCGATGTCTCAGAGTGCAAAAGCCTTGTAGAATTGTCATGGCTCCCATCAAGTATAGCTTCTCTTAGAGCGGATTGGTGTGACTCACTAAAAATGGTTGGAGATACATCAAACTGTAAATGGTTGTGGAATGTCTCATTTTTTGGGAGGAATAATGGAGTAAGCACACTTGGTGGTGACACGGTACTACATTCGTTGCTTGAGGTTGGTTACGCTTTTTTTAGTTATATAATCTATATATTAACCGAGACATATATAAACATACACGCTTACATTATAAATCATCTCACTCATAGCAGAGTTGTAGATCTGTTTGTAAGGTCTTGGGAAGGGTATGATAAAGACAAACTTTTTCTATCCCAGGGGGATAGGGGGATAGAGCGGCTGCTCCCACTGAAACACTGACTCAAAAAATAAACATACGGACATATACGAGTAATATTAACCGATAATCAGAAAATATGTTTGATTTTGGTGGCAGGGAAATGCTATTGAAGATCACTTCATCAGTTTCACCCATTCCGCAGGGCACCACATTCCAAAGAGGTTTGTAGATAGATTGGTTAGAGGGAAGTCATATACATTGCAGCTTCCACCTAATTGGTACAATGACTATTCTGGGTTATTAATATGCAATGCCAACAACTACTATGCTCTGTCTTTTATGATAACAATGAAGCATGAGCTAGACAAAGATTCTCGATCTGAGGTTTGGAAAGAGTCTGATGAAGCACCGGAGTCTTATTTTAATTCGACATATGTTGGATATATTTCCTTTAACTCGTTAATGAGGCACGGCGCAAGGTTGAACTTGGCATACAATATTATTTCCTTTACCATAGGCCCTAACTATGAGACTTCTTATGAAGGCGAGAGTCGATTTGTAGCTGAACTTGTTCCTAGAAAAACTAAAGATGATCATGCGGTGGGAACAACAAAAGTCTCAACGGATAGCTCACAATATTATGACGAGGAGCGTGAATATGGAAAGATGTTTACAATCCAATGTCATACAGAGTCTTCTGTCAAGATCTTATGGCGTCCTTGCTACTGGTACTAGATCATGGGCGGACCTACCCTTGTGCTAGGGGGTCAGCCGTGCCATGTGAGAAAAATAAATTAGTACTATTATAGTGTTTGCGATAATCAACTAAGTATCAACCCAAAAAATTTCCGATCATTCTGAGAATTTCTTGGGTCCACCACTGATCAAGATTGCATGTAATACGTATGGGATGATTAAGATCGATCTGCTTAACTAAACCCGAGTCCCACAAACCTATTTTTACATGTCCCACTATTCACAGGTTTGTAGTTCTTGCTTTCAACTCTTTAATGTGTATAGTTGTCATTAAGTGATGCTTTACCTGAATTTGCTTTTATAAATCGAAGTCTACAAAAATAGCATTGCTAATTAGGTCTTCCATCTCTTTCATTTACCTATATGCAACACATCAAAAATAGAACTAAAGTTATTTAGATCTATTGAGTTACATATATGTAGCTTTATCGTGCTCATCGGGTTCTTCGTATTTTTCATTTTTCATGTTCTTCATCTGTGTGTACCGAAGAAGAAATCACTGAAAATAATTGTGTTGAATATTGATGCTGTATTCATGATTTGGAGAGGTTTTAATAACTAATGAATTGAGAGAAATACAAGTGACTAGAATAATAATATTACAACCAAAAGGTAGTGAGATGCAATTTTACGAACAATCTTTTGAATAGAAGAATTTCAAAAATAAACTTATAACTTGTGATTGCATATTGATGTTTACTTACCATTTAGTGTAGATTTATAATCTTCGACGATAATATATAGCTCGTTTGATGCCATGAACAATATCGCGGTGGTTATAGCTCAAATTGTAGCCGTTATTTTTATAGATACGTTAAATTCGGATATGAAAATATAAATAGATCTTACAAGACAATGATCATTTGTTATGTTCATTTCTTTGAAACGAGCTCCCCCGTTCAAGAAAACCTTAGAGCATATTTAAGGAGTCCACTCGACGGATAGTTTGTATTATTTTTTTTATAAAGCATTTGTAATTTTTTAGAAGTATATTTTTCAAAATTTAGTATTTTATTAATGTTTGTTATTGTTATTCTTATTCCAGCTGTCCCTTTATATAATTTAAGATTTGTTTGACTTTTTTGTAGTGTTTTTTTTTATAGTAATAGGCAGCGGTAGGTAAGTAGGGGCGGTTTGGGCATAGGGTAATGTGGATGACCGACCGGGACACCTAATTTTTGGGGGCACAATTATTTTTAAATATATTTTTATGGAAAAGAAATATGTATATTTATGTTTTACTCTATTTATACAATAACTAGGTTGGTCTAGTGGTAAATGGGTATGAGTTCCAATCAAAAGGTTGTAAGTTCTACTCTTACTTAAGACAGCTTTAGTTTTTGCTTATAATAAGTCGTTACTTGTTAGAGTCTACGGGCCTTTTTATTTAGGCTGATGCATATAAATTCTTAGAGACGGCCATGTAGGTAAGAAATCAATGTACGAATATAACCTAGACAACACGTTGCAACTTTTGCTCTTTTATTTTTCTTAACTAAGAATCAATAAAGGCCGCTATCTCAAGGAAAAATAACAAAAAGTAACCTCATACGCTCACAGTCTCATATAGTGTTGGGTAACCAAAGCTCACCATCTCCTGTTTCGAGAAAAACCCGCTGCCTAAACACTCGCTACGGTAAAATCCAGTTATGATCGGATTCGAACTTGAGACCTTGCACCATCCATCTCAAATCTTCACTTCATCTTCAATGCTAATTAAGCTAAAACTCATTGGCGACAACACTTTGCAACTAAGGCTATTTTTAAATTTCGGATCCTCTATGCAACATGTTAGCTATTAATCTAAGAACCCAATCATGCATAGCTGGCCAAAACATATTGAGCTAAGCATCACTTCATAAGAGAAATGGTAGCATAAGAACTAATAATCCTTGGTCGTTGCAACACGTATAATGATAAGCTTGTAGATGTTCTAACAAAGGCTGTCTCTCTTGTTCTTATCAATGATCAAATACCGACATTAGGCACAATATTAGTGAGGGCCTTTTTTGAATTGCTATCTTTTGTAGTTGTGTTTACGATCAATCGATTTTAAAATTTTCATTTTGACTACAAAATATTTTCAAACCTTCTAAATTATCAGTTCTCTCTTGAAGGAATGCATGCATGTGCTTGATCTTCTGTATAAAACAGTCAATCCACTCTTTTAGTTGTTTATTCGTAACATTTTTATCCTCCTTCGTCTAATTACACAAGACTTATAATATTATTTTTGAGAGATGGAATAACATAAACATCACTCAAGATTCGTTATTCTCCCCTTATATCTCAGGGTTTCTTTTCATATATCCTTAAACAAACACTAATTGTTATTTCCTAGGACTTGGATCCAAGCAATATATTTTTATTGTTTGCTTGTGTTTTTTCTAGTATAATGTAATTTCATTTCAAATAAAAGGATCAAGTTATAATAAATAGGCAGGTAAACGGGCAATAAGCTGCATCACCACTTCATTTTGAATGGCAAAACCGATCTTACTGAAAACAAAATAATCGTTCTTCGGCGGCGTTGAGCTACTGTGCACGATCCGCTGAACTCTTTTTAGAAACGTAGCAGTCGTTCTTCGGCGTCGTTGAGCTACTGTGCACGATCCGCTGAACTCTTTTTAAAAACGTAGCAGCATCGGGGGCAAGAGACCCAAATGTACCAAAAGCAAAAGGAATGAAGGCGTGTTGATTCTCCACATACGCCTTTTCGTGCTTAGCAATTTTTCTTGCTTCTGCGTTTAGCACGACCTGCCTAGCAACAAACCCGGTGTCCCTAAGCCCAACAAGAGGGGACACCCCAATAAGGTCCACACAAGAATATCCACTTGTTGGAGAGTAGACCTTCCTTCACGCGAATCTGACAAGAAATTCACAGGAGCCTCTTTTCTTGCCGAGATTCCCGCCCATTTTAACACATCACAAATGACATCCCTAACCAAATCATGTCTATATTTAAACCCCAAAAGTTCTTTGCAATGAACCGCATGTTCACCAAAATTATCTAAACAAACCTTACGACATACCAGGCATGGCTCATCAACTGGGAACAGGGGGATCATTAAACAATATTTAAGAATGGCTTGGTACTCCGCTGCTGACATGTGCTGGCCTAACCCTTCGATGGGGTGAAATCCAAAAAGTCTTGAGCATAAGGAGCCTGAAGACATTCTACTACCGCTCTGTGACGAGAGGACATGCCAAACTTTTCTCCCAAACTTTGGACGGTTTTACTATAAATGGCATTCGCTAAAGCATTTTGGGGCTTTAAGGGGGGAGGGTGTCCTTATTAGCGAACCCGCCAAGATCAAGATTGGGAATAAAGTTGTGCAAATAATCCATCGCACACCCAAAATCGAAATCTAACCCATCAACACCACAATCACGCAAAATTTGGTCATGTAACTTCCAAGATTGTGTTCTCGAGGCTACAAAAGCATAAGTGGAAACAACCTCAGCTGAATATAACCCTAAACCACCGAAATAATTTTGTAAATATAATTAACTGCATGGAACCGAGTGGGACTTTAGAATTTGACGTATTTAATTGTATAAGAGCATCCACAATAAAGATTCATAAAAACACAAAAGAATACACATAGTAATTTGTCACATCGTAAAAACATCATTATTTAAAAACACTCAAAACTCACTTAATAAAAAATCCTAAAAACACTAAAAACTTCATCACATCAACACCATCTTTTACAACCAAAACCCTCACCCGACCCCACCACTTTTAAAAGGGCCCACCTCAATCTCATTTTTTTTAGTTCTTATCCAAAAACTTGTTTTCAAAATAAGTTCCAAAAATCTTATTCAAAATAAATAAAAACTGATGATGTATAAAAACAACCCTCTCAATATGTAAGCTCTAAGTTTCCCTTTAATGGGAAAACCAACTAAGTTGACCCTTGACCCGAACAAAACACGTTTATCATATATTATTTAATATAATATGAAGTTATTTCAAGTTGACAAACCCAACGTGCCAATGTTCTATAATCTATATTTCGAATCTCATCGCTTTAGTTTAGTACCTTATCCCACTATAAAATATTAGACTGTCGTCCCTCTTCAGATCCAAAACTATAATCCGATCCTTTCAAGATTTTTGATTAATTGCTATTATCCTTACGGATTTACATAAACAAATCATGTCTTCTAGTGAAGAACTTAACCACTTGCATATTTCTTTCCAACACATATCATCTGCAACTAACGACTTTGCCAAAAAGAACATCCTTGGATCGGGTGGATTCGGGAAGCTATATATATGCGAATCTGAAAAATATGGCACCATCACTGTAAAGCGGTGGGATCGTGAAGGCGAGGAGCGCGCTCAAGCAGATAATGAATTTCAAACAGAGATTGATTTTCATTCAATGTATAAACATGAAAATATTGTCTCTCTACTCGGATTTTGCGATGAAGATGACGAGAAGATACTTGTTTACAAGTATGAAAGCAATGGGAGTCTCGCCAAATGCTTGTGGAGCAGAAATCTAACCTGGACCCAACGTCTACAGATTTGTTTAGGCGCTGCCCGTGGGTTAAAATACATTCACCATGATGTCACGCCTGAGCATAGAACGATCCATAGGAATGTGAAGAGCACAAACATCCTTTTGGATGAAAAATGGAATGCAAAAATTTCCGATTTTGGGTTGTCCAACAACGGTAATGCTAACGAGCAGGCTAGCTTTGTTATCTCAAAGGCCAGTGGCACATTAGGATATACTGATCCAGAATACTTTTCTACTGGTTATCTAACACAAAAATCAGATGTTTTTTCTTTTGGGGTTATATTGTTTGAAGTGCTGTCCGGAAAGTCAGCATCAGTTAGGACGGTTTATGGCCAATTTTTTTCTGTTTGGGTCAAACAGCAGTACATAAACAAAAGATTAGATAAGATCATTCAATACGGTTTGCATGAACAAATAAACCCAGCTTCCTTACTTAAGTTTTCAGCCGTCGCCTATCGATGTTTGAAAACTGCAAGAGAACGCCCAACAATGGTGGAGGTCGTGGAACAACTACAAAAGGCTCTTGATATTCAGTTAGTAAGTTGTTGCAATCACATAAGGGTTTATTCATTTATTTATTTATTTATTTTTTATAATCTTTTTACACCGTTATTTTGCTTTCGTATGATTTTTAGATATCCTTGTTTGGTTGTTTATCATAGGCACCAAGTGGAGCATCATCTGATGTATACAATGTTTTTACAGCTGCCAATTACTATCAAAGTATACGTTTTTCTAGTCTATCTACAGCTGCGGATGGACCATCAATATCTAATGACCATGATGATGACTATGGCCCTATTATGAGTACTTTTAGTCGATCTAAATCTGCCAATGATGTACCATCAATATCTAATGTCGACCATGATGATGACTATGGCCCTATTATGCGTATTTCTCGTCTACCTATTGTTGATTATGATGACTGTGGCATGGTTATACATTCTTCTAGTCCATATACAGTTGCGGACGGGTGCAGTGTATCTACAGATTCGGATGAAGATGACTATGACACTTTTGAACTTGATTATTTTGCTTACCAGTCCTATTTGAGTTGGTACGCTTATTTGTTTATTGTCAATGATGTATACAAATGGAGTGGATGATGATATCAGACTGGTTCTTTTCGATTTCTTTATACAGGGCATCCCACCACCCAGAACGTCATAAGGGGGCAAAGTCGCAAACCTCGCCTAAACATGACACAATTACGGTGATCGCCAAACCATTTGACAATCAATTTGGTTTCATATGGGTTTGTCATAAAGGTGAGTAAAGTGGCAGGTATGTGTGGACATCAAACTATTTGACGACCAGTTTGTTTCTTTGCCAACACTCCAAGATTACATTCGTGTTTTATTAGAAAATTAAACTGATCGCCAAACTCGTCAACGGATTGGTGATTACTCATTGCATTGTCACATCAAGATTCTAATTTGCTTTACCTACTAATTAATGTGACAATGCAATGACGAATTGCCAAATCATTTGGTGATCTGTAATATTTTTTTCAAATCTGCATATGGACGAGATCTTGGTGAGTTAGCGAAGAAAACAAGATGATCGCCAAATGCTTTGGCTATCAGTGCAACCTCAGTATGACGGCTAACTGACCATTCTGCTCAAGTTCATGGTACACCTACATGAAACCAAACTGATCATCAAATGATTTGAGGAAAACCTATTTGTGTCCAGTTTACAAGGTTGTGCCCACCATGATTCTTTGTCTGAAACAGATTATTACATTTTCGTTCTCATACTTACAGCTTACTACATACCAAAGAACACCATAAAAAGTTTAAATTGCTTTTAGAAAATAACTTTAAAACTAGATATATATTATATATTTGATTTTGATGAATATATAGTGATCATAAACCTGTAAAAATATTAAAAAGAAAAAATAATAATCAGTGAACCATCATAAAACTGGATCTTCTGGTAGGAAACTTCCAACTATTCATCAAAATTCAAAACTCCATCAAGAAGAAGCACTTTCTCCCTTTATATCATATCATAAATTATTTGTACAGTAATTTGAGACTATCCAACAGGTTATCATCGAAGTCGTCTTTTGAGCCATCTCCTTCCAGTAGGAGATATGATGTGTTTCTCAGTTTTAGAGGACAAGATACCCGCATGACATTTGTAAAACGTCTCTACTCAGCTCTTGTACAACAGCGAGTGTTTAAGGACGAGTTAATTCCCCGGGGTGAATCCATTGGTCCATCCCTATTCAAGGCTATCCAAGAATCAAAGATTGCCATCATTATATTCTCCATAAACTATGCCGATTCTGATTGGTGCTTAAACGAACTTGAATATATAATGAAATGTTGGGCTGAGAGAGGGCTAGTTGTTATACCTGTATTCTATTGCGTGGATCCCTCAGTTGTGCGAAGACAAAAACGGATGTATGCAGCAGCATTTTCCAAACATGAGTTGGAAAATATCGATAAAGTTGAATCTTGGAGAAAAGCACTAGTTGATGCGGCTAACATTGCAGGATTTGTAGTCACCGGGTAATATTTCCCCCCAAAATTTGGTGCATAATATGTTTATATTCTACTTCAAATTAATGAAATGGTAATTAAGTAGAGCCATTCCTGCACATGTTCACATCCACATATGAATGCTACGTAGGATGGAGAATAAGCACAAGAGATTGATTATTTTAACAAGTAACAGGTTAACTACTTTGGGGACATAAATTACTATTTGTGCGAGTATGAGCTCTCACAATTATTCAAAATCTGCAGGGATGAAGAAAAAGCCATCCAAGAAATTGTTTACACGATTACACATACATATCTTAGCTTAATACCAAGCGACAATGCAATTGCTGAAAGAAGTGCCCATACAAACCTAATCGGAATAGAGGGTCGCATGCAAGATTTGAGATCACTTTTGGAAAGCGGACCAGTTGGTGTTCGTATGGTTGGAATATGTGGGATTTGGGGTGGTGGTAAGTCTGCTCTCGCATCTTCTATATATGACGAGATAAATCATGAATTTGAAGGTTTCTGCTATGTCCAAAATGTTCGTACCGAGTCCACACTGCATGGTTTGAAAACGTTACAAGAGAAAATTTTGTCAGATGTATTCAAATCAAAAGTAACATTAAGGGACACCAACGAAGGAATATCCATGATGACTAGAAGATTATCTCAAAACAGTGTTTTGATTGTCCTTGATGACGTGGATCATGTTGTACACTTAAATATGTTAGCTGCATCAGGCAACTGGTTTGGTGATGGAAGTGTAATAATAATCACCTCTAGAAACCAAGATCTAGTGAAAGCTCACAATTATGTAACACATAATGTGAGAATGTTAGATGCTGAAGAGGCTATTGAGCTCTTTAGCTGGAATGCATTTGGGGCAAGTAGACCTGATGAAGGTTTTGAGGAGCTTGCACAAAGTATAGTTTCTAAATTTGGTGGTCATCCAGCAACACTTAAAAATTTGGGGGCTTTTCTACATGGCAAAGACAAGCTTGAGTGGACAAGTGCATTGGCTAGACTAGAAGGTACCCCCGCTGACGAAATTCTGGAAAAGGTAAACCCTGGTGACGATGGAGTAAACAGAAATACATTTTCTTGGCTTCTTACTAGAGGGGGCAAGAGCAAAAGTGTGGTAACAAAGATGCTCACGGCCGGCTTTTTTTTGTTAAAGATGTCGAGTGAATATTGTAACATCTCGTTTTATGAATAAAAATAAAATATGCGAAATTCATATTTCAAATATTGTTAGAGGAGTAAGTAACGGATTAAACAACTATTGAAACACGTGACTTCTTTGCGAGCATTTAACTGTTTAAAACCATAATAATAAATTATAAAAAAGTGTAAGAGGCATAAAATTGAGTTCATTTATTCAGAAAACAAAACAAGGGGGTTTTAGAATAATGACCATTTTTTGTAAATATGAAGAGATTGGAGGGCATTAATTATGGAGTTTTGCATTTTGTCTAACAAGCCGTAATATAATCGCAAGTGCAATCAAATCGCGATTAGGGTTTCAGTCTCTCTCCCCCATTTCTGTCTCCAAACGAACATAGAGATTTAGGGTTTTAATTTCCAACAGTCCGAATAATTGAGAGCGATCTCCACCTAGTTGAATCACCGTGTCATGTTGTGTGTAGGTATTGCGAATCCTAGTTTGACATTACCAACCTTTACCTGCTTGTCATGTGTGTCAACGTTAAAATTTGCCAGCTCCTTTTCTATGTTGCCAACAAAATTCCGTACTTAAAAAAGGGTTAGACTAAACGTATCCCCTTTCCCTAGACTTTCAATTCTTTAACAATTCTATTTAACATAATATTACTCTCCTTGTAGGTTCCTGAAATGTATATAACAACTTGTACGAATCAACCCGCAACACCAATGGGCGGAAATCACTGATGCTACTATGATCTCGGATTAAGAATGGTAAGAAAATAATAAAGAGAGAAAGTAGTAAAGGTAGAGAGAATGTAGGTTGGGAATCTTGTGGTGCATGTGTGAATAGTTTCCGGCCTATTTATACCCATGCACCTCGGTTTATTTCATGGGCCTCATGGCCGGCCAAAGGGGCATTTACATAGTTTATGGCCTACGACCTAATACAATAAACTAAACGAAAGCAAATAAACGATACATGATAAATTAATCTAATACATAAGCCTATTAATGTAAAACTAAACAGGGCCAACACCCCCTCTAACATTAATTTCATTCTATAGTCTCTTTTTAAAATAATTAAATATAAAACTATAAATTTTTTATTTTTATTTTTTAGTTTTTCTCTCTTTTTGTATATTGTACTTAATCATAATAATATTATGAGTGTCTATGCATTATTATATTTACAAAACTATATGCGTGTGTATGAGAGAGTGACATTAATAGTATTACAATATTGATAGTCATACAAATATAGTAATAATAACTTAATAGTTTTCGATTTGATAGTTTAATGGAGACTGTTACGTGAAAAATATGTTAAAGAGACTAATATACATGTTTATAATGTTAAATAAAAATAGTAAGTAATTTGATAAGTTATAAAGGTGGGAGTACATTCAGTAGAAATGGTACATTTAGCAATACCCTCCAAAATTTGCTTTGATTATCGGGACAATTTTTAAAGTTCTTGGAGCATTTCCAGCCAATTACTTATTCATATTCATATAATTACACTACTATTTATATTTCTTATGTTCAATTAAATATTAGACTACTCTCATTAACAATCTCACAATCTCAATCCCACATTATAAAATTAATTTCTCTCTATTCAATCTACAAAATTTAACTCACTCCAATCTTTTACTCTCATTAACAACCCAATCTCATCCTTTTTTTATTAAATAAATTCAATTTATAATTAGTTTTGATTAACTATATAAATATAATTAAGTAATTATATTTTTTTTAAATATAAAATCGTGACATGTGGTGACGAAGATAATGTTAATATTTAATTTGTATTAAAAATGCAAATTTTGAAACGAACTTTGTTTTTTATAAAATTTATACTTGAATGTTCACAAAAAAAAACTAAACAAGATTGTGTTTTTAAATTTTTTAAAATTTTAAATATTATAAGTTATTTAAGAAAAATCAAATTATAATTAAAATGAATTATGTTAAGAGAAAAATCAAAAAATAAAATAAAAAGCAACCAACCCAAGTGTGACACTTGGATTCCACTATCTCCAAACTTTGTTTGCAATCTTGATCGTGGTCATGAACTAGTCATGGCTTTTTTAATTTTTTTTTTTGGTCCGATCTCTTAGGCAAAAATCACCAATGGGAGTAGTCTTACTTTATTACACATTTATTATTATTTTTTCACTATCTTCCACTCACAACTACTTTCAAAAATATATTAAAAAAATACGACGTGAACAATGTAACTTTTCTCTCTCTTTTACTCACAACCATTCATAACTAGGTGTGATCATATTTAGGACCGGATCGAAAAACCCGAGAAAACCGACCCTATAAAACTTGAACCCTGACATAGCCTAAAGTTCAATGTTCTATTTCAGTCCTAGAAACTCAAAAATTTCGATTTCGGGTCAATTCTTCGGTCCTAAAAACTCAAAACCTTACAAAACCCGAGTAACTCGAGTTGATTAACGTAAGTGTTTGAAGGCAGACTTGAAAATAATATGTAATGTGATTTTATTGTATTTTTTGAAACTTGTGTTTGGGGCAAACTTTGTTTCCCCATATTTATAAAAAATCACTACATTTTCTCTCTCCACCTTATAATTTACATCACAATCACTCAAAACCTCATCCTATAATTTACAAACTTCCTTCACATAAATTTGGAGGATATGATGACAATGATCTGACAAACCAAAAAAACAGAGACCAACCCGATAAAAATATGGAGTGGCCAATGGCGAGTACACTAATTGGACCGTCGTGGAATCATGTGTGCTAAACAAAGGTCCTATCACGGTTCACCGTTTCAGGATAAAAGAAAAAAGAGGAACTACCACCACCATGGAGTAGTACACCGATGTGAAGTCCCCGGAACTCACTCCATCGTCTTCATCATTTTCTCGGTCTCAGTCCTTTAACCGTTGACGACCTAACTTACACCGAAAGATACCCAAATTAATACGTAAGTCCGGTCGTTATTCCATTTTTCACACAATTTCGGTGGTTGGGTCGTTTATTGCATTTGCACAATAGTTATAATAATACAATATAATTTACAAAACTAACTCATATTTATAGGACATGAAAATGCTCTTACACCACCATAGATTGCATTAATGAGTTTGGCCCAAGTTTGAGGGTGTGCTTTATATCTCCACCACCATTTCGTTAGAGAGTGTTGCATTTGTTTCTTTTAAACTACCCCCCCCCCCCACACCACCCGCACACACACACCCACTCACCCACCCCTTTTGGGCATCATTGTCTTTTCTCATGAGACCCACCTAATTTTCTTTCTAGAACCACAGCCTCCTATTAGAATTTCCGACTAATACATTCGAACGTGCTGATGACTTGATACGAACCTAATCGTTAATCAAATAGTCCAAGATAATAAGAAATAATTTTTCAAATCATATTTTTCAATCATTCCCATAACTAAACACTTTGTTTAAATAGCAAACCAAAAGACATGTAACTGAAATAAAATAACTACTATCATAAACCTACTGCAACATGAAGAAATAAAGGAAATAATAACAAATGCAGCATCCTGACCACGTTCTCTTTATGCTTGCAAGGCATGGTTACTTATACAAAGGCAAGTAATGTGTTGGGAGATTTCTAATGACAATTTTTATAAGTGTGATTCTTCCGGCTAAAGATAAAACCTTTGCTTTCCAATTGTAACAACCCAGTCTCACATATTTATTTTTGGTTGCCACATTTGTTTTCCAATTGGAACAACCCAGCCTCACGAATTATTTTTTGGTTGCCCATGTGAAGACTTCTCAGGAAGTCACCCATCCTAATACTATTTTCATCTAAGCACACTTAACTATGGAGTTATTCTCTCATCCGTTACCATTAAGCGTACAAAACACATGATGATGGTGAATGTATCACTCTTTTTATTATAAAGAAGACTTTCTTCTCCTCCCCAACCGATATGAAATGCCACAACCTGCCTGCGAATCTATCAATCACAGGTTTCTAGCTAGCATTTAAGTTCGTATTTGCCCCAATTTTGAGTCTGACGTACGTGAAGGGAAAAAAACCCCGGCTTAATTGGCATTTCATGAACAAGGAGGCTTACCCCCAAACACTTTGCTTTTGTGAACGCTAACTTTCAACCCAGACAAAATGAAAAAAAAAAACATCTTAATGCATCGCCTGCATAAAACATGTGGCTAACCGTTGGCCCACCATTTGGTAAAGATATCTTTTTTGTAGATCCCCATATTGACAGCCTTCTTCATTACGTTAAGAACTTCCATAGCAATATTGATGAATGTCTGGTTGCTTCTTTCTGTTTATTTGCTCATTTTTTTTGAACGACCAACAAACAGAATTGCCTAGGTACTCCGTACAGGCCAGGTGACCCAATGACAAAAGGTCACCGCCAGCTAGCACAACACAGCCGTACCTCCAAGTTATCTTCAGTTTCGGGGAAAACCCACCCACCCGAAACCCACTGGTGGTAAAACCCGAACGCCCTAAGGATCGAACTCAAAGATCGATTATCTTCAGTTTCGGGGAAAACCCACCCACCCGAAGTCGAAGTCCACTGATGGTAAAACCCGAACGCCCTAAGGATCGAACTCAAAGATTATCTTAAGTTTCGGGGAGAACCCACCCACCCGAAGCCCACTGGTGGTAAAACCCGAACACCTTAAGGATCGAATTCAAAGATCTCAGTATTTCTTCATTGAGCCACCCATGTCCCCTCGAAAGTGTTGTTAGTGGGATTTGAACTTAGGTCTCCATTAAAAAATTGTTTACCACTACACACATTGGAAATGACAAGTTTGCTCATTTTTTATTAAACAGAATAAAGCATATTTTATATTTATTCTTTTAATTTTCAAAACTAAAAAAATACAATACATTTTTAAGCTCGACTTTATTATTTATCGTCAACATTGTCGTTGTTTGGTTTCTTCATTAGCAAGTGGGATCAACTTTCCTCATGCTACCTCTTATAAGTGAAATAAGATAAGTACGGAAAAGAATTTTGGGCTAACATAATTCTAACAAATTGACGTAACTAGTTAGTGTTGGAAAATTTGTTACGTGTGCATTAGTAGGTTGTTATGATACAACAAATGCACACTAATAGACATTGATGAATGAGATATCGATGTGTGATTGTGTGTATTTGAAAGAAAATACTATAGTGGTGTATCCCACATTGGTGGGATGGAGAACTTGTGCCTTATTTTTCCTCTATAAATAGAGAGGTAAACTAAGTTGCAACACACACCAAACCTTACAAACAACAAAAGCATTGTTGCAAGGTTTTTCCAACTTCTTCTTCTTCTACATTTCTGGTTTCTTTTATTCGAACCTTTTTCAGGTTTACGGTTAACTCCGGCAGTACTACTGCTCCGGCTGTTGTACCCTGGGAAACAACGAGTTCTCTTGGGAGACTCGAAATATTGTCTTAAGGGCCTCGTGTTCAACACGATCCTCAGCCAAACCGTTTACATTTTTTTCGTATTGTATTTAGTTTATTTCTTTGATTCTGTATTGTATTTCAGATTCTTGTATTGTATTGTATGAGTAATAAAACTTTTTGTTAATTTTCTGTTTATTTACTCAATTCACGAATTCGGTTCCTACTATCTTAAAACAATATTTTTAAAACCGTTTCGTGAAAAATTTGTTTAAAGTTTCAGAAACTATTCTGTTTTGATCCAAACCAGTTTTATTTCAAAATAATATATGTTTTAAAAACAGTTTTTTCTTTTCTGTTTTGGTCTCAGAATCAAGAATTGGATCTTCAAAGTTGGACTTAGACAGATTCGTTTTTGGTTTAACATTCTGAAATCAGAAAAGGCTCCTCTTTTGGGCTGTTTTTGGCTATCTAGCACGAGATAGCTTATCGTGAAAACTTTGTTTAAATTTTCAGAAACTATTCTATTTTGATCCAAACCAGTTTTGTTTAAAAATAGTATATGTTTTAAAAACGGTTTTTTCTTTTCTGTTTTGGTCTCAGAATCAAGAATTGGATCTTCAAAGTTGGACTTAGACAGATTCGTTCTTGGTTTAGCATTATGAAATCAGAAAAGGCTCCTTTTTTGGGCTGGTTTTGTTATCTCGCACGATATAAAGCTATCTCGCACGGGATAACTTTATCTCGCAAATTTCAGAATTTTCTGAATTTTTTTCTAAGTTACTAACTTGGTCTGTTTTATGTGTTGCAAGAATGACAGGACCAACCCCAAACACTTCTAATGCTACCCCTGCTGTCCATTTGACAACCCCAGCCAATGTGGGAGCGACCACAATGGCTAATCATGCTGAAAACCCCGAAAAGTTCACGGGTGTCCACTTTAAGAGGTGGCAGCAGAAAATGTTTTTCTGCTTAACAACCTTGAACTTAGCACAGTTCTTGGAGAAAACAGCCCCCATACCCACTGCCCAAGACGATGCCTAAAGTGTGAGTGCTTTGGACGCTTGGAAACATTCTGAATTTCTATGTCGCAATTACGTGCTCAATGGTTTGGCGGATCCATTGTATAACGTCTATTGTGGGATAAAGACTGCCAAAGAACTATGGGAGTCTTTAGACAAGAAGTATAAAACCGAAGATGCGGAAACAAAGAAATTTGTTGTGGCCCGTTTTTTGGACTTTAAAATGGTTGACTCCAAGACTGTGATCACCCAAGTCCAAGAACTACAAGTTATACTTCATGAAATTCATGCCGAGGGTATGACACTTAGTGAAGTGTTCCAAGTTGCAACCATAATTGAAAAGTTGCCTCCTAGTTGGGTTGTGTTTAAGAATTATCTTAAGCACAAACGAAAGGAGATGACTATTGATGAATTAATTGTTCTTCTTCGAATTGAGGAAGACAATAAAACGGCTCAAAAATCAGCTCGTGTGGAGCCAATGGCTAAGGCCAACATGGTTGAACTTGGACAATTTTCTAAGGGGGGCATAAGGGTAAGGGTAAAATGGATAAGGTAAAGGGAAAGGTGAACCTTGGACCGAAGAAGGAGGTTGTGAAAAAGAAACCTCAATCTTCAAACTTCCAAGGTGTTTGTTACAATTGTAATGAGAATGGCCATCGTGCGAACCAATGCAAGAAGCCTAAGCGTGAGCGTGCGCATATGGTGGATGAAAATGGTGAACCGTTGGTGGCAATGATCATCGAGCTCTCGGCAATGATTGAAGAAATCAATTTTGTGGGGGACAAACCGCAAGGATGGTTCATTGATACGGGTGCGACCCGTCATGTGTGTGGTGACAAGACCCTCTTTAGCACCTTTAAGGAGGCTGCTAGTGATGCCAAGTTGTTTATGGGGAATCAAGCAACGGCCGACATCAAGGGTGAAGGGAATGTGATCTTGAAGATGACTTTGGGAAAAGAGCTTACTTTGAGCAACACTTTGTATGTGCCCGAAATTCGTAAGAATTTGGTTTCGGGTTGGTTACTTAATAAGTTTGGTTTACGTTTAGTGTTTGAGTCGGACAAGTCTGTCTTGACTAAGCATGGAATGTATGTTGGTAAGGGCTATGCCCTCAATGGTATGTTTAAACTTGATGTAACCGTGATTGGAAATGAAATGAATAAGGCATCTACTTCTGCTTATATTATTGAGTCTTTAAATTCAAATGTTTGGCATGGTAGATTAGGACATGTAAATTTCAATTCACTTCGTCGTTTAATTAAATTAAAAAGCATACCAACATTCCACATTGATACAAACTCGAAATGCGAAACATGTGTTGAATCCAAACTTACAAGATCATCCTTCAAATCGGCTGAAAGAATAACCGAAACACTTGATTTAATTCACACCGATGTGTGCAATTTAAAAATGTGCCCAACAAGAGGGGGAAACAAATATTTCATCACGTTTATTGATGATTTCTCAAAATATTGCTATGTATATTTACTTAAAAGTAAAGATGAAGCAATAGAAAAATTTATCTTGTTTAAAAATGAAGTTGAGTTACAACTTAACAAGAAAATAAAACGTGTGAGAAGCGATCGAGGAGGTGAATACGTTTCACCATTTGCGGATTTATGCGCACAAAGTGGCATAATACATGAATTAACCGCTCCTTATTCTCCACAATCAAATGGCATGGCGGAACGAAAGAACCGTACATTGAAAGAGATGATGAATGCCATGTTGGTTAGTTCTGGGGTGAGCCATGACATGTGGGGGGATGCCATTTTAACGGCAAATTATCTTTTAAATAAGATACCTCTCAAGAATAGGGACGGGACTCCTTATAAGTTATGGAAGGGAAGAGAACCTTCGTACAAATACATGAAAGTGTGGGGGTGCCTAGCTAAAGTCATCGTACCACCTCCTAAGGCTCTTAGGATTGGTCCCAAAACTGTTGATTGAATTTTCATTGGATATGCTCACAATAGTAGTGCACATCGGTTTTTGGTACATGAATCCAAAAATCCAAATGTACACGTAAACACTTTCATGGAGGCGAGCCCCAATACTGTCTCGTATTTTGAGCACGTGTTTCCTAAGTTAGGACACACACATGAGGCCTCATCATCACGAGCGAATGATGTAGGTGCAAGCTCGTCAACACAAAATGACGACTTGGTTCATGAAGGAACACATGAACGGCTGAGACTGAGGATGGTGATTTAAGACGAAGCAAAAGACAAAAGGTTGCAAAATTCTTTGGTCCTGACTTCGTAAGCTTTATGGTTGAAGGTGAACCTAATACCTACCATGAAGCGGTGATCTCACCTGAAGGACCTCAATGGAAAGAAGTAATCAAGAATGAAATTGATTCGATCTTACAAAATCATACTTGGGAATTGGTAGATCTTCCAGTTGGTTGCAAACCACTTGGATATCGTTGGATATTCAAAAAGAAGATGAAAGCCGATGGAAGCATTGATAAATACAAGGCGAGGCTAGTGATCAAAGGTTTTAGACAAAAAGAAGGTCTAAACTATTTTGATACTTACTCACCTGTAACACGTATAACCTCTATAAGGTTGGTTCTTGCAATCACGTCTTTACGAAGTTTGGAAATGCACCAAATGGATGTAAAAACGGCTTTTCTAAATGGTGATTTGGAAGAAGAGATATACATGGAGCAACCTGAGGGTTTCTCCGCCCCTAGTCAAAAGGGCAAAGTATGCAAACTCATCAAGTCTTTGTATGGCTTGAAGCAAGCTCCAAAACAATGACACCAAAAGTTTGACCAAGTCATGATTGGCAATGGTTTCAAAATTAATGAGTGTGATAAATGTTTTTATGTTAAAAACACAAATGGAGGTTATGTTATTTTATGCCTTTATGTGGATGACATGCTTATCATTGGGAGTAATGATAAAATGGTCCAATCTACAAAAGACATGTTAAAGGCACGATTTGACATGAAAGACATGGGTTTAGTTGATACTATTCTTGGAATAAAAATCATTAAAATCAAAGAAGGTCTTACTTTGAGTCAAGCACACTATGTCGAGAAGATTCTTGAAAAATTCAACAAGGAAGACAAGCGAGTGGCTCGTTCTCCTGTTGACACTACTCTACATCTATGTAAAAATAGAGCTGAGCCAGTTGCTCAATTAAAGTATTCAAGAATCATTGGAAGTCTAATGTATCTCATGACATGTACGAGACCCGATTTAGCATACACGGTGAGTAGGCTAAGTAGATATACTAGCAATCCAAGTGTTCAACATTGGAAAGCTATTATAAGGGTGCTTAGGTACATAAGATACACAAGAGACTATGGTTTGCATTATACCAACCATCCAGCTGTGATCGAAGGGTATACTGATGCGAATTGGATTTCGGATATGAAAGATTCCAAATCAACAAGTGGGTACGTGTTCCTACTTGGTGGGGCAGCAATATCTTGGAAATCATCCAAACAAACTGTAATTGCTAGATCCACAATGGAGTCTGAATTCATTGCCTTAGACAAATCTAGGGAAGAGGCAGAATGGCTACGTCAATTCGTGAAAGACATTCCACAATGGCCAAAGCCGTTGTTGGCAATTTGCATACATTGTGACAGTGAGTCTGCAATAGGTAGATCTCAACGTTCAATGTATAATGGCAAATCAAGGCATATGAGACGTAGACATAACATGATACGACAACTACTGTCAACGGGTGTTATCACGATTGACCATGTGAGGTCAGAAGATAACATTGCAGACCCGTTGTAACATCGTGACAATTTCAAGTTCAAAGTATCAACTTTCCAAAGTCTAGGGACTAAAATTGCCAAAAATCCAAACTTGAGGGTTTAAATTGAAAATTTGGTTTTCCTGACCCATCGCGCTATGCGATGAGTCAAAAGAGAACCCTATCGCGTACCGCGATGGGGTACTTGACACATTGTGACACGTGTGCCACGTGGCACACAGTGGCACCAGGTGCTGCCACGTGTCACCATGTGGCAACACTGCTGCCACGTGTCGCCACGTGTCGACACTTGGCAAGCCTATAGGCATGACTCGACAGACCTATATCGCGGTACGCGATAGGTCTGTCCAGTGACCCATCGCGTACCGTGATGGGGTCCAAAAATTTGTCTATAAATAGCAACCTCCGGGATTTCATTTTTCACACACCAAACTGAGTTCTTAACTCTCTCTCAAACATCTCACTACATCCCGACAATTGTATACTCGATCTACCTCGATAAACGTGCCATAATCCATTGTTGAGTGTGTCCCAAACCTTCAATTGTGTATCAACATTTCCTTCGAAGTTGTGCCACCCTCCACCTCGATAAACGTGCCATAATCCATTGTTGGCAATGAGTCTTGAAGTTTGTGCCACCGGGTGTTGAAGTTTGGTGTTCCTCGATTCGCGTATCGAGCAAAGTAAAGCTGCGTTGGAGTGCTGCTCAAGTCCCTTAAATTTTCATACGCCACTAAGGTTAGGCGTAATAATGAATTTAATATAATTTAACATTATATTCAAAGGCTTAGGCCTTAAGTCGAGGATATACTCGATACCTCGATAAAAGAAAAGAAGAATAAACATAACAAAGAAATAATATGAAAGTATGAATATTGAATATTGTTATATACATATGTGTGTAAGTATGTATGCATAATCTTTGTTATGAAAGTATTATTTAATGAATAAAGAGTATTCTTAAATAATAAAAAAAAAAGATTACGTTTCTCAAAGAAGAAGAAACGTCGGGTTTTTATATAAACTAAAGGTTTACAGTTTACTTTTAAACAAGAGGTTTTCAAGTAAATAAAGAATTGAACTAAAGGTTCAATCGAGGATTGAGATATAAGACTAAAGGTCTTAAGCCGGATCGTGTATCCGACTAACATTTATACTCGTAACTATAGGTTAGAGATAAAATAAGGGAAAGACCCTTGGACGGTGAGTGAAGCCAATCCTAAAGAGACAATGTGAATACGCCCCCATACTTTTAAACTTGTTTTCAAATGAGTCAAATTTGTTATATGAAATTGTTTACAAGGAACTATGTGTTCCTAAAACCGTTATAACTATGGGTATGAACCTAGCCCTCAGGCTGTGGAATACATATGTCTGGATCCTTACATAGGTGGTACTATGCGATGTATGGGCATGATCGCACCACCATTGGTCGTAGGACGCTCTCCTGCAGGGAGTACGACCGTTGTGTATATTTACGGGTACTTAACTAAGTCGAACGCTGCGGTGTTCGTGAGGTGACCTAGTGTAGAGGCTCTAGTTTATAATGTATTATTTAACTTGGTTATTCCTAAGCCACGTTGGGCCGAGGCAGGCGTAGCCTCGAGGGGTAATTAAGTAAAAGAAAGTATTTTTGCGTCAACATGTTCACCAGCATTCGTTGCTGACGTATTTTATTACATTTTGCAGGTGAACAAGCTTAGCACTTGGAGTGTCTAAGTGCTTTGATATATCCGATGGCTCGGATTCATTTTGTGAACTTAATATATATGATGTTTTTGTAAAATATAAACAAGTAATCTTTTGTACAACTTAAACGGGTATCTTTATAATCCCATCTTTTGTTTGTAAATATAAATATTACACTTTCGATCCTTGTAATTTATAAGTCTTCCGCAAATAAACGTAACTCTGATTTATTTACAAACATGGTACCAACTATTGTGTCGCACTCCTTGGCCTAGATTGGGGGTGTGACACCCGTTAACAAAAGGCTTAAGCACGGATAAATTTTATAAGTTGTCGAGAGGAATGGGACTAAAGCCCGCGATAAAGGAAGTATGAGGGAAACCTAACTTAGCAGACTGGAGATCCTAAGAGCTAAGTTCAATAGGCAAACTTAATCATATGACCAGAGGCAGTCACTGTGGGGGAGTACCCCAAAACCAAAGGGAGTCTTGAACTTCCTAGTCCTTTCTCCTAGGGGAGTACCCTAAAACCAGTGACATTTGGGAGAGGTTAAGCATATTAAGGTTAAGTGAAAATAACCATGATGCTTTTAATAATTCATGGGAATCACCTATGTTAGAGAGAAGTGTGGTCGCTTCGAATGGAATTGTGGGGAGGCGCAATTTCCTAGAGCTCTCGCAGAACCAGGACCGTGATCCATGACCATAACGGACACAAGAATGAGGGGTTGACCAGACCAGGGAGAGTATTGTGTGAAGGCATATTTTCGTCTACACAAATGGGGTCTTTTCAAAGTCATCGCGACTACAAATCGCTAGGAGGCTAAGTATGCTTCACAACGGAAAGTTCAAAGGGTAACACCTACCTATCCGACAATACTCAACTACTGAAACTTACTTCGAAGAATCGATTTCCATTCATGTGGGGGATTGTTGGAAAATTTGTTACGTGTGCATTAGTAGGTTGTTATGACACAACAAATGCACACTTATAGACATTGATGAATGAGATATCGATGTGTTATTGTGTGTATTTGAAAGAAAATACTATAGTGGTGTATCCCACATTGGTGGGATGAAGAACTTGTGCCTTGTTTTTCCTCTATAAATAGAGAGGTAAACTAAGTTGCAACACACGCCAAACCTTACACACAACACAAGCATTGTTGCAAGGTTTTTCCAACTTCTTCTTCTTCTACATTTCTGGTTTCTTTTATTCGAACCTTTTTCAGGTTTACGGTTAACTCCGGCAGTACTACTGCTCCGGCTATTGTACCCTGGGAAACAACGAGTTCTCTTGGGAGACTTTAAATATTGTTTTAAGGGCCCCGTGTTCAACACGATCCTCAGCCAAACCGTTTACATTTTTTTTTCGTGTTGTATTTGGTTTATTTCTTTGATTTTGTATTGTATTTCAGATTCTTGTATTGTATTGTATAAGTAATAAAACTGTTTGTTAATTTTCTGTTTATTTACTCAATTCACGAATTCGGTTCCTACAGTTAGTTATTTATTATGTATGGATGATTACTAACGTAAAAGTATTGATTTTATGAAATATGTTAACAAAAGCTATCGACAAATGACTGGGTAAGTCTTGATGAGACCTAAAATAACTATTTCCTTTTTTGGTGGTTATAAACTATACTGTTTTCTTTTGAAAGTATTAACAAGTTCTTTTATGAACATAAAAAAGATGGATGTGTAAATATGTGAAAGATGAGTTTAAGGAAAAAATCATGTTTTAGAGTACAACAGTGTTGTTATTCATGGGGTAGGTTAGTTAAGTTGTACATTTGCTAGCTATTTCATTCTTTGTGACTTATGTTTTGGGTTTTAAATTTATTATTTATGTGTCACAGGCTCTTTTGTCACTTTCATGCTAGCAAATCAGGTGTCATAGAGGATGATTGAATCAGTCTTGGACGTTCTAAGCCGGTTTTGAGTTCAACTTGAAATTTAAACGCTAGTTGACTTTCTTTTAAATTCACTAGCTTTGTTTTACTCATTGACTTTCTTATAGTATGATATTCGTAAAGTTGTTGTTTGACTTTGGATTTGTAAAGCTGGGGTATATCTCAAGTAACAGGTTGTCTCTTGAAAATTTTATGAACTCCCCGATGTCTTTGGCATATGCTTCCCAGAAAGTAAACCATATACATCTTATTTTATCCTTGTTCTAAGCTTACACTGGTTCCAAATAACCAACACATCAATGGCACATTCATCTTGGTCTTCTCCGCCGTGTAAACATGACGTCTTTCTAAATTTTAGAGGAGAAGATACTCGCAACTCTTTTGTAAGTCATCTGTACTCGGCTCTTGAACAGAAAGGAATTCCCACTTACATAGATGATAAAGCACTTTCACCGGGCGCACCCATTGCGTCATCCCTCACAAAGGCTATTCAAGAATCACGGATTGCCATCGTTGTATTCTCTAAGAACTATGTCACTTCTTCTTGGTGCTTGGATGAACTTTTGTGTATCATGGATTGCATGGGCACGAGAGGACTAATCGTTTTGCCCATATTCTATCACGTGGATCCCTCTGAAGTGCGAAAACAAGATACAAATTTTCAAAAAGCATTTACCATGTATGAGTTCAAGAACAACAACAAAGTTGATTTATGGAGAGAAGCACTTGTTGGTGCAAGCAATTTGGTTGGATGGCACCTTAAAGACAATGTGTAAGTTTCGGGAAACATTACCTAAAGATCCTTTTCAAGTGAGATTCTATATTTAACCATCTTTTTAAAAACTTTCTAAAAATGTCACTAAAAAGTTGTTGCTAACAACATATTTGGTTTAATTTCAAACGGTTTTTGAAAGACCGTGTAGAAAAAGCCACATGTCAAAATTAACAAAATTAATAAATTCCTGACAGGTTTTTTTGACTTTCATTCCTTGTAAACTCCGTCCACTTTGAATTTTTCTAGCACATCGTCAAAGTTGAGTTAGAGAGAGACATTTTTTGAATTCTAAAAATGTCACTAAAAAGTTGTTGCCAACAATATATTTGGTTTAATTTCCGACGGTTTTTGAAAGTCCGTGTAGAAAAAGCCACATGTCAAAATTAACAAAATTAATGAATTCCTGACAGGTTTTTTTTGACTTTCATTCCTTGTAAACTCCGTCCACTTTGAATTTTTCTAGCACATCGTCAAAGTTGAGTTAGAGAGAGACATTTTTTGAATTCTAAAATTTAGGTGACAAAATTGGAATCATTTTTCAAAGTAGGTCCATATGAGAGACATTATTTGATTGCCACAACAAGAAATGGGCTACAAGACCATATGAGAATATGCTTAATGCAGCGTACGATGAGAATCTGAAGGCTAATTACGTTGATTCTTGAAATACCCGTGAAGATCCTTCCCCAAACCCTTAAATTCGACCCAAAAGTCAAGAACTTGAAAAGCCAAAAGTTTTTTTTATTTAATCTGATCAATGATCAGTCACAATACATTCATAACATATTAATAGAGAATTTAAAATAGGCTTGGGCCAAAACAAACAACCCTAGGCCCAACAACTGCCCAAAACAAAACACAAAAAGCAGACGAAAAACACAAAAGTGACCCAAAAGTGTATCTAGAAGCCTTATTTCGGAAAAGTAAATGGGATAACCTGCATGTGTCTGGTTACCACAACGTGGCCCACGTTTCAACGGTCGTTTCGACTGGTAGCACGCTTGAAATGTAGGTCCGTAGCCCAAGTTAAGCCCATTTCCGTGCAGCCCCTTTTGAAGCGCGATTTTGGAACTCCAAAAACATAATGGCCCGTTCTTCTACACTTGGCCCGCATCAATGTTCAAAATCCGGCCAAATGTTAGTTATTTTTGGGTCTTCGTATGCACGTGTTACTTGTTCACCTCGGGACATCTCAAACACAAGTTGGAGAAAAAGGCAATGAGATGTATTTTTTGTTATGCTAATGAAAATAAAGGAAACTGAAGTTGTGAGCCGAGTACCTGGCTAATTTAAGTGCCTTGGGACGTAATATTTGATGAAAACTCATCATGGTGGTAACCAAGTAAAGAAGTCTTTCCCGACACACATGACCTACAAAAAGAGTATGATGAGTATGTTACGGTTCAGGTTGTTGATAATCACCTAGATGAACAATCTGACAGACAACTAACAGTGAACCTGAGTTTTCTGGAATACGAAACGGGAATGTTTTAATCCATAATGAACCTGTTCTTCAGTTAGTCAAATGAACGATCAAACTAGCACCTCAACTGAATTAGTTAATGCAGAGGGTGGTGTACAGGTTGTTTGAAGGTCTGATGAATCAGAAGGTATAACCCGAAACACGTGAATGTTGCTTTACTTATCATTCAAGAAACCTAACCTGAGACCGTAGAACAAGCTATATAAGATCCTAAGTGGATGGAACCCATGAAGAAAGAGTTAGAAGCTTTAGCCAGTAAAGAGACTTGGCATCTTGTTCTGAAGCCGTGTGATGGAAAAGCAATTTCATGCAAGTGGGTTTTTAAAATTAAAAGGCGGGCCAACGAATCGATAGAAAGATATAAGGCTCGATTAGTAGCACGACTTTTCCATAGGAGTACGAAATCGAGTATGAAACGTTTATTTCCGGAGCTAAACTAGTTTCGGTTCAAGTAATTTTAGCTATCGATGCGTACAAATGTCGGAATTTGTGGCAAATGGATGTTACTAATGTGTTCTTGTATGGCGTTTTAGATCGAATAATGCATGGGCCAGGGAGGTTTTGTAGGTCAAAAGTTTCCAAATTATGTTTGTCAGTTAAAGAAAGCGATTACGGTTTAAAACAGTCACCGCATGCTTGGTTTGGTAAGATCGGTGAGTTTTAGAACAACCTAATTCACAAAATTCTGTGTATTGAAGTCACAACCTTTTTATCTCATAAGTGAGCCAAAAAAAACATCAAACTAATGAAACGTGTAACGTTGCCTGCGTGCTTAAAAATTTGGCCTCTTTTTTACATGGCAAAGACAAGCTTGAGTAGACAAGTGCATTGGCTAAATTAGAAAGTGTCCCCGTTGACGAAATTCTGGAAAAGGTAAATCCCGGTGACGATGGATTCAGTAGAAATACTTTTACTTGGTTTGCTACATGAGGTGGCAAGAGCAAAGGCGCGGCAACAAAGATACTGGCTTCTCATGGTCGACTTTCAGTTTTTAAAGATGTTGACAGTGAATATAGCAATATGTATTGAATTGGGATGTTCACTCTCTATTATATGAATATAAATGCATTTTTTATAAGAACAGTTGAATACCTTAAAGTGATTCCAAATGAAAACTCATAAGAAATATATATAATCTGCTTTGCTATGTAGATTAAGGATGCTTTTCCTTGACTCCTTCCCATATTGACCTATTGTTTTAATTTTGAAAATCCACTCATTGAACCATTTTGTTGCATCATTGGCTGACTGGCTCCTCTTGGGATTAAGTGGCCATATATTATTTGATAAATAAAATAGACGGTCGAACACATCAACTGTTTCATATAATATATACAAGAACATAAAATTAGTTGTATTGTTTGACTTGTATTATTTGTAAAAGGAACTTGAAGGATATCCCCAAGATTAGAAGCACATTCACAGAATAGTTATGATAAATGCTTGAAACTCTATAAATGATAGATGTCTTTGAAGATTTGTGTTTAATTAATAAGATTGTGGTGCTGTCCATCACTTTTTTAGTATTTTAGTACCGTAAATTATAAATTTGTCTCTCTTTACAAATAAATTATAAACCAAGATCAATTAATATAATTTTTAAAAAAATTAGTTTTACCATTCAAAAAGGGCTAGCAACGTGGTTTGTTGCATGTTTGACTTCCATTCCGATGTAAACACTACTCTTAAATGAAACAAAGAGACAGTTTTATTAAAAGAAGAAAAAAGGATAAAAGAAACACCAAGAGCTAAGACCATCTCTAATATTTTTTTAGAGTGTTTTTATACATCACTTGCCATTTGACTCCACCATAACACAACATCTCTTCTCTTTCCTCCTACTCGTCTCACAAACCATTTACATCATACCCTATCACATCCACATCATATTATCTCTTCTTATAAGCACCCCCAAAAATCATCTATCCATGATGCCCAAATGCACTCATACTTTGTCTAACTAGACAAGGCAAAGAAATGGAAAATTTCTAATATAAACGTATGAGTGGTCATAAATGTATCTAAGCTGAAAACAGATCAAAATCAAAAATAGCATATACTTTTTGTGTAAAATTGTCAGCCACCTATAGACCTTTATGAAATATGAGTGGTCATAAATGTTTTAAAGCTTGAACTCGGCTCAGCTACAACCAGTGCATCTATTATTGATTTGAATTTGCAAAATGAACGGATTTTTTATGTTCGAACTTGGACTAGTTTTCAATCGACCAACTCAATTCTGCTCGGTTTGGCTTAATTTCAAAACAAAAACATATAAAATAAGTTTTTTAACAACAAATTAAGTCTAAAATTAGTTAAACTAAATTGTTAGCTTCAACTCAAACTCACAATTTAACAAAACAACATATAACATATAGATAAGTTCCACAAAATACAAATTTTGAATCACAATTTATGTTCTAAGTAGTTATGCTTACAATAGATGCAATGATATGCACTGTTTCTTTTTTTCACCATCCACCCTTTATACATACCATCAACACTACAAGATATATATGTTTGCGCATTAGAATAATTCTTTTGACTTTCACTTCACGCCACTAGCTATAGATGGTACATCCCTTTCTATTATTCATAACTAACTCGGCACTCTTCTTCACTTAACATGAGAAGCCTCAATTCCATTTGATTTTTTTGTGAGGAGATAAAAATAAATTAATAAATAAATAAATAAAAAATACATAGATCAAGTTTACATATTAGGTAGTTTAAGATTTGTTTGACTATTTTTATAAAACTATAGTATGGCCAGTTTGTGTAATCTACTCTGTAATATATTAGGTAGGTAAGACATCAATGTCACAAGTAGCTAGACAACACGATATGCAATTCTTATATATATGATTATATTTTTAATTTTAATAAAGTGCTTCTATCCAAGAAATTTCCTAAACCCTTCCTTTTTACACAGATATCAATGTTATAAAAACCACCCCATTTTAGGTTTATTAAAACTTTAATCCGGTAATGTGTTGTGTTTAAATAAGATTAAATTGATTATAATTGTGTCTTTATATATCTGACAATTAAAGATATAAGCAAAAATATTTTCTTTTATAATTGAAAAAAAATGTATATTCTTAATTTTTTATTCTTTTTAATTTCATTGTTCATAAAGATGTGCTTACATCAAGTAGCTTCCTTGACATTAAGTTTCCAGGAATTTCTTTGTATTTACTCATTCATATAGGATAATACAAACTTAAACCACATACTTCTTTTCTTCGTCATCCTTAGAGGTATACTCATTCCATACAAATCAAAACACAATGGCATCTTCATCCTCATCATCTTACTCTGCTCCTTCATCTTCTCACTCATGGAAATACGATGTATTTCTTAGTTTCAGAGGAGAAGATACACGTAAGACTTATGTGGATTTTCTCTACGATGCTCTTGTGCAACAAGGAATCGACACTTACAAGGATGACGAGACACTTCCCCGAGGCCAATCCATCGCTCAATCCCTCTTTAAGGCAATCAAAGAATCAAAGTTCGCCATTATTATATTCTCCAAAAACTATGTCGATTCTTCTTGGTGTTTGGATGAACTTGCGTGTATTATGAAATGTAGAGATGAGAGAGGGCAAATCGTTATGCCAATATTTTATCATGTAAATCCATCAGACATGCAAAATCCAAATTGGAAAATTGCCAAACATTGTTGGAAGAATATGAGCAAAGCTAATACATGGAGAAAAGCACTAGTACAATCAGCTAGCATATCGGGTTGGGTAATCAAGCATACTGCAAACGGGTAATTTTATATTTAATCATTATGCGTAAGATGACTCTAGTAAGTTTTTGTAGCGTAAGGTTAAAATTCTATAATGCTTGTATCCAAGTATGGACTTTATTGCTTAGAGATTTGATGAACATACAAAGAGATTTGTACCTCATACTAGTAATCTTATTTTGAGGATTGAGCCATGAAAAATATACATATTATTCAAAAGTTTCAGATTGTTGTTTTGAAATTTAATGAACACGCAGTCATATTTGTAGCTTACTGACTTGACAAACCAATGAGTAATTTACGGCCACTAACGTGCTTGTGGTATTGATCTGGTCTACCAATCTTATTTCATTGTGCAATATAAGATAATTTGTTTGATTTTGAGCATATGCTAATTATTATTACTTCATCGAATGTGTAGGCATGAATCGAAAGGCATCAAAGAGATTGTTGATATTGTATCATGTATCTTGTCTTCCTCGAATTCATATGTCGATGAAGAACTCATTGGTATTAGGGCTCGTTTAAACGAATTGAGAGCACACTTACAAGTTGAGCAGGGTGGCGTGCACATGATTGGAATATGGGGGATGGGTGGTGGTGGTAAGACTACTCTTGCATCTTCTATTTACAATGAAATATATAGAAAGTTTGATGGTTGTTGCTTTCTGGACAATGTTAGGGAGATATCATGCAGGTACGGATTTAAAAATATTACAAGAAAAAGTACTCTCAGATATTTTGAAACAAAAGGATTTGAAATTAGGGAGTGTTCAGGAAGGTAGACGCATGATAAAGAGAAGGTTGTGTAATAGAAAAGTATTGATTGTTCTTGACGATGTCGATTCCTTGACCAGCTAAACATGTTAGTTGGATCACTAGATTGGTTTGGTGAAGGAAGTCGTGTAATAATCACAACTAGAGATAATCATGTACTAAATGCTCACAAAGTTAAAGCGATATACAATATTAGATTGTTAAATGATGGCGAGGCTATGAAGCTCTTTTGTAAGCATGCACCTCAAGATAACATGCCTATAGAAACTTATGAGATCCTTTCAAAAGATGTTGTTTCTTATGCTTGCGGACTCCCTTTAGCACTTAAAGTTTTAGGTTCTTTTCTATGTGATAAAGACGTAAATGAATGGCACAGTGCCTTGGCGAGACTAAAAGATATCCCAGAAAATGATATTATAGGACTGCTAAAGATTAGTTATGATGGACTTACACCAATGGAGAAAGAGTTGTTCCTAGATATCGCATGTTTTCATAGGGGGGAAAAGCTAGAAGATGCTATGTTGAGCCTAGAGGCTTGTGGTTTTCACCCTATTATAGGAATAAAGGTGTTGACACAAAAGGCTCTCATAAGTGTTTCAAATGAAGTGTTTAATTTGCGTTATTCACAAGGAAAGTTGGATATGCATGATTTGGTACAAGAATTGGGCCATTACATTGTTCAAGGAGAGTATCCAAAGAATCCTGAAAAACATAGTAGGGTTTGGCAGGACAAACATATTTTAAGCATATGTTCTATGAACTCAACAATGGTAATGATTAAGCTGTATCTTTGCAATATATATATATATATATATATAAAATGTTTAATTCATCTTGTCTCTAACAACCTTTCAATTCCTTATCGCAGAATAGTGATAACATTGAAGCTTTAGGTTTTGCTAGCACTAGGATGCATTGTTCACAACATCTTCCTCAGGTCGTCGCTACCATGAAAAATCTCCGGTCATTTTATTGGGAATGTTATCCTCCAAGTCTTTTGCCAACTAATTTCCAGCCAACAAAGCTTTGCTGTCTAATCTTGAAAGAAAGCTTGCAAGAACAACTCTGGGAGGGGTATAAGGTAATTTCTTACTATATAATTTGCTCTATTACGAATGTAAACATAGCAAATTATTAATCTAACCAACCTGGAAATTAGTAAATTTTAAACATAATATGACCACATAGTTATGGAACTGAATCAAGACACTGTAGGGATTAATATTGATTAATTAGCTTTAGTGAGAGTTTGAGTTAGTTAAGTTGTTTGTGTCTATCGATTTTGTTTATTGAGGTTGAGCCATAGCAGGTTAAGTCTTAATTGGTTGAGTTTAAATGCCACTTATGCTTAGATTTTTTAGCGGGGTTGAGTCTTTTAAAAATCTTTGTGGGTTACTGTTTTGAATGATAATGAGAAGAGTCATCAAGGGTTTTCACAAAATCTGATTTTGTTCGGATGTTCATCAAAGAACTGTGTGTTGTTCGATCCAGTTATTCCAACAAACAACATATCTGACTTGTGTATGATTTTTTATACAACAGCATCTACCAAATTTGAAAGTGTTCAACCTCAGTAATTCGAAAAACCTAATCAAGATACCAGATTTAGAGGGACTTCCATTCCTTGAAAAACTAATGCTCCGTAATTGTTCTGGTTTAAAAGAATGTCATCCA
Organism: Bidens hawaiensis; assembly: GCF_021521415.1. Taxonomy (NCBI): domain Eukaryota; kingdom Viridiplantae; phylum Streptophyta; class Magnoliopsida; order Asterales; family Asteraceae; genus Bidens; species Bidens hawaiensis. The sequence continues at coordinate 65,212 of NW_027497511.1, read as the reverse complement.
TCAATTGGATGTCATAAAAGACTTGTTTTTCTGGACTTGTATGGATGTGAAAATCTTGGAATGTTTCCGGCCATCACCGGGATGCCAAAATTGGTGACTCTTATACTCTCGAGGTGCTTTAATCTTCATAAGTTTCCAGATATCAAAACAAACATGGATAGCTTGGTAGATATTTGTTTAGGAGAGAGTGGGATAGAAGTTTTACCATCATCAATTGTACAATTTTGTACAAACCTCGTTTCTCTATATCTAAGTGATTGCTTCTATCTAAAGAGTATTGAAGTCGACTTTTGTCGCCTAAAAAAATTGAAAGAGCTCCATCTCTCAGGTTGTATACAACTTGAGACACCAGCACAAGATCTCTTTAATGTAGACTGTTGCTTAGAGGTGCTTTCTTTACATCCTATGCGCCAACTACCTCCTTTTCTAGATTCGATTTTCTTCTTCAAACACATTACTTCTAGAGGGTTAGAAGACGATTTTCTACGATACTATCTTAAAATCAGGTTTCCTCACTTTCCACGTTTCTTAAAAGTTTGAGTCTTAGATCGTCCAACTTACTAGACGAAGACATCCCCTCTGATATTTGTGAGTTATGTAACTTACAAGTACTAGACTTGAGTGAAAACAGATTCTCGAGGATCCATTCCATCCTCTTGCAACTTCCTCGTCTCAAATTCCTTAACATTTCAAAATGCAAAAGCCTTATAGAATTGCCGGATCTCCCATCAAGCATAGCTGTTCTTGATGCAAAAGAGTGCGACTCACTTATCATAGAAGATTTTCCAACAACTTATAAATGGTTGTGGAAAGTCTCACTTGGGTATAAAGTGTGTGGTGGAGAGAATGTATTGCAATCAGTGTTTCAGGTTCGGCTCTATCTTAAATATAATGTTCTTGATTTTCTATCTTTGTATAAACCCAAACAGAATAATATAAGTACATCATGATTAAATGACTGACAGGGAAATGCAATTGAAGATCATTTTATGAGTTTTGAAAGATATTATTTTGACATTCCACGGGGACTAGGTTTTGACATATCGACAAGGCCCTTTTCATCTGATACATTTACATTTCTGCTTCCGCAGAATTGGTATAGTGACTATAGTGGATTCTTAATATGTGTTGATTGGTCTGAGACGCCCGATTTGATGATTGTTATCAAGCAAGAGATGCACATGAACGATCAATCTTGTTTTTTGGGCGAATTTGGTGCAACTGAAATAAGGAAAACATGTTATATACCCTTTAGTTCATTGATGCATATGCCACGATGGAATGGTAATATTTCATTTTTCATTCGTTGGTGTACGTTTAAAGTTGAACTTGTTCCTAGGCGAAGTAATGGTGGTTCAACGGAAAGATCAACAGATTGCTTAGAATTTTGGGATGAACAAATTAAAGACAGAAAGACATTTACAATCCAGCAGGCTTCAGGGTCTTCTATCGAAATTGCATGGTTACATAATTCTCTATGCTGTTATGTAAGTTCTCTTAACCTTTGTCTGCATCAATGATCGTTAAATGAAAGATTACTCGAGATTGTGGTGCGTGAACTTGATTTTGTCATCCAATATGTATTAAAATGGTAATTTCAGTCAACAAATTAAATGTGTTTGCGGATTGCTGCAGCAATCGATATTCTTTTCCTTCCTTTTTTTTTGTTTTTTGCAACATCTGTGTGTACAAAACATATATATGCTGAGCTGAGGACACAACCAAACTTTTGATCTTATGTATTTGAGCTTCTTCTTTTCTATTACAGGTTTAAGCATTGATGGATGATTTTAGATGAAACATGGAAGGTGGATAGATGGATCTATTCGGATGAATCATGATAATAAATTTCTTTTTCGTAAAATTATAATGGATATTTTTGAATGAATAGTGTAAATCAAAGCCATAGTTTAGATAGATGTGTGTTTGAATTAATTGTGATGTATTGCACTTGTTCGTTTGTGTACATTAATACTAACTTAATTATCTTCATTTGTGTTCATACATGCTCGATCAATTATGTTTATTTGTGTTTGTTTATATCGATCAATTATGTTTGTTTATCATAAAGTATGCTACTTGATTTATCTAATTTTACCAAAATTGGTCATAATGTAATATTATAACTTTGATTTTATTTCATTAGTTATTTGTTCGGTGATTAGTATTGGCTGTTATTATGGTTTAAAAACTGGAATTAAATACGTGGGTCAAGTTATTCTATAAAAAAGACAAAAAATGAGAAGAATGATAAGGATTTATGGCCAAGAAATTTAAAAATAAAAACTCAAAACTAAAATAGGCAGCGAAAAAAAAGAAATAAATGAAAACAAAAATGTTTCCTCTATCTTCCTCACTCTTCAAAAAAAAGTCACGATATTGAGAAAAAAATATTATTGTGTATTTTTATTTTTCATTGTGTTTTTTTGTATATTTTTGTCATTAATTGTGTTTTTATTTTCCGTCAATGTGACTTTTTTCTCAAAATTGTGTTTTCTTAGTGTTTTTTTTTTCTTTTTTTTTTTAACCCAAAAGACGTGGGAAACGTTTTAGTTTTTTTTTTATTTTTTTTATTTTTTTAATTTTTGTTTATATTTGAATTACGATTATTATATTATTATTTTTATTAAAAAATTCTGAGGATTTTTTTTTCTACGAATTTTTATCACATTTCTTAACCTTTACCTCAAATACACATGTTAAAATGTTAACATGTTCTTTTACAAAAACAGTAAGGATGAATAAATAAGTATACAAAAGATAAGGGGCTCTTTATATCATCTTCCCAAAACAAAAGTACAAACTACCAAGATTCGATTAGTCAACAACTTAACACTTGAAAGACCAAACAAGTGTGAAATCAAATCAAATCAAATTCATAGGATTCAACTGGTCACTGAAGCAATCATCAAACAAAACAACAATATGGAGACAAAGCAAAATAACACAAAACCCAAAACCCCAGTTCGTTGCATCGTCAAACTCGGTCAAACATCCTTTCTTTTCAATTAATTCCCTAATTATGATTCATGCTATAAAATTGTGTTACAAGATTAGGAATTGAAATAATACCCAAAACATCTGGGACGGGTATAGGTAAGGGATGGAAATGAAACCCGAAACTGATGGGACGGGTATAGGACTATAGGTAAGGGATGGGTTTGGGATTATTTTTTAAATTTTCCGTGGGGTATAGGACGGGTATGGGATTTGGTTATATACCCATTTACCTGATTAGATACCCGAAATGACTTTCTTTTTTTATTTATTTTAAATGTATGTGAATATGCGGTATATAATATACCCGATTTATTTTAAGCATATACGGTAGATAATAACTTGATTATATTGATATATTTCTAATTTTTATTAACCGAATTATTTCAAGTGTATACGGTATATAATATGCTCGATTTATTTTAGGTATATACGGTATAATAATATACCTAGGGGTGAGCTAAAGCTAAAACTTCGGTTTTTGAAATTTTACTTTCGTTTTTTTTTTTTTTTTTTTGAATTCTTGAACTAAAAACTAAAAGTTTGGTCTTTGAATTTTTGAAAACGTTCACTTTCGGATTTTTTGGTTTTCCAATTTGGTTCGGTTTTTTTGGTTTTGCCGCTTAAATTGAAAATTTTGGATCGAAAAAAATGTTGGCTCAAAATAATGAAGTCGGGCCTAAATCATTTAGTTATCTAAAAATTAATGGATTATTATACATTTGAGCTAAAATATTTGAGTTACAGATTTATTAATTTCTTATAAATTACTTGAAATACAAAAAATATATAAAATTTATAAATTTGATTTGGTTCTGTTTTTTGGCTTTTATTTTATGCAAAACCTAAACCGAACATTCAACTATAGGTTTTCTTTTTACAAAAACATAAAAGTGTACCTTCGGTTTTTGTTTCGGTTCAGTTTTTCCTGTTCGGGTTCTTCGGTTTCATGCACATCAATAGATACCCAACGGGTTTTGGGACGGGTATGGAACAAACTTTAATAATCGGATATGGAGTTGGGATTATATAAACCCAACCCATTGTCATCCCTAAACAAGATCCCATACTGAATAATAATAATACTATGTGAACTTATAGGAGGCGCAGCGATCACCTGCAAGAACGAATTCGAAAAGATAAACGAAACCAATCTTACTACAGTTTCTTCGCAACTGCGTGAATCAATGATGTTTGGATCGTCATCTGGACCCGTACTTGAAATGGATTGGAGCAAACGCCCTTGAACATCGGAAACTGCGATTAAAGTTGACGAGTTTACGGAACAACATGTTTTAGAGTCCAACAGTTTTGTTGTTATTCATGGAGCAGGTTCAGTTAAGCTGTATATGTGAGTTATGTTTTCGGTTTTTAATTTTATTATTTATGTTTTTCAGGGTCTTTTGGTCATTTTCAAGCTAGTAAATCAGGTGTGCATAAAGGAGGTTTGGATCGGCCTCTTGTGAAAGCCGGTTTTGTTGAGACGCGTATTTCTGTAAGCGTTTCTGTTATTTAAAGTTGACCTTTGCTGGCTTTTGTCTCGTGTTTTTATTTTCGGTTGTTTCTCGTTTTGTAAGGTGACTTCGCTCAATCTTGAAATAGTTAGAGCACTTGCGAGAGGTACAATTCTAGTTTACTATTTAGTAATGTAGCCGATAGAGATTATATCGTTTGACTTGTGTAAAATGTTTACATACATGTTGTCATTATTCATCATTCAACATTTCAAGGGTGGCGCTTTGGTAAGCGTCCGATTTCCCTTAGAGATCTCATGATTCTCGGGGTGTTGGTGGGTCCATGCTTTTCTCCATTAGTTAGCAAGGGAATTACGGGCCCCACCAATATCCTAGCAGAGGTCTGTTAGTGTCTGGTAAACCTATTGGTTAGCAGGGTATTGGTGGGCCCCATGTTTTTCTCCATTAGTTGGCAAGGGAGTCACGGGCCCCACCAATATCCTAGCAGAGGTTTGTTAGTGTCTGGTAAACCTATTGGTTAGCAGGGTATTGGTGGGGCCCATGAGTTTTTCTAACTGATTATCTCAGTTTCCAAAAAAAAAAAGTTAATCTTAAAGACGAGACGTGATTATTATTTACGTTTGTTTAAAAATTTGTCACAGAGGGTATCCCGTCAGTTGCAATGTCTCCATTTTCATGTGGATGGTCAACTCGTGAAAGAAATGTATGGATGCACATAAAAATCTTTATAAGATTATTTGAATTTTTGTGACATCTTTTACATGTGAACATTTAAAAACCGAAAGCATACTTTTTTACAGATAGCTTCTGCTGATGTGTCAAACGTGGTTGAAGCCCTTGACTCCGGTTTTGTTCCGGTAAGTTTTGCACATATGATTGTCAAAAAGTTAATATTAATTATTTTGTAAATTTGAATTAATAGTTTCCATCTAGGTTTTGCACGGTGATGCGGTGCTTGATGAGTCACTGGTATGTAGCATTATTAGCATTTAACAACGAGAGTTCTTCTATGCTAATGACGATTAGTATCTAATTACAACATGTGATTTGATATTGTTTCAGGGCTGCACTATATTAAGCGGAGACGTGATCATAAGTCATCTAGCCGCGCATTTAAAGCCTCAATTTGTAGTTTTCCTTGTATCCTACTGTTTTGTTTTCCTTCACTATATATATAGCTTTAAACCAAAGTAATATCAAACATGATAAATATTATTTCTATAGTGTTCCTATACAATAAGCAATAAAGACCGATGTTTTTGGCGTATATGATCGCCCTCCTGCAGAACCGAACGCTGTTCTTCTCAGAGAGATTGGTGAGTACAATCTTTATACACAGTTCTTCGTCGGTACGTCAATATTATTATTAACGGTTTTATTGTCGTTTAACTTGATTAAATAATGACTGTGGCAGCCGTACGTGAAGATGGCAGCTGGTCGGTTGTGAACCCAACATTTGAAGACTCAGATAAGCAAGGTTAGTAAAATAATAAAGTTTATTATTTAGAAAATGAAATGAAATAAAGAGAAAAATAAAGTTTATAAATGATTTTTGTTAAACAGTTGAGATTAGTGTGGCGTCGCACGATACAACAGGAGGTATGGTGACCAAAATATCAGAAGCCGCAATGATTGCAAAACTTGGTATTGATGTGTATATTGTGAAGGTATATATATGTATTTTTATTTTTAATATTTGTCATTCGTAGCTTGCTTTTTATATAAAGGTACTTAATTATGAAAATGTTCTTTGCAGGCGACAACTGAACATTCGTTGACAGCGTTAAGTGGTAAACTGAGAGATAAGATCCCTGAAGACTGGCTCGGAACAGTTATTCGTTATGTTCCATGAAACATGTTTTGTCATGTGTTGTGCAACTTCATTTTTTCATGAGTCTCTTTGTTATTGTACCATGCAATTTGACCAGTTCAGGTTTTGATATAATTTTCAGGCATTCTTCATTCATCAGATATATTTGTAGTTTGCTAAAATTTATGTTTTTAAGATTCATTTGGAATTTATATATGTTTTTATTGTGGATTTTTTTGATTAAAACTTTAAGACAATGTTAGATTCATAAAGTTTTTTTCTTGTATAAGTGGTAAAGAGTGTAAGCGAGCTAAACCGCTGGTGAACTATACAAGATCGGCTAATTAAACTCTAAATCGAGACAATCTTAAACAAGAGGTTGAGTCTATTGTATGTTTCAATATTCAAGCCTAGGCTTCACTTGTCAAAGCTTACTATATGTATATATTTGTGATATTAGAAAATAAAAAGAAATTATAATGCTTAAACAAAACAATCAAATGAAAATAAATAGACAAGCTTAACTCAAGCTTTAAAAGAAGAGTTCAAAATAACTCAAGCTTTAACAGAACAGTTCAAAACAAGCCAAGCTCAAACTCTCGTAACCATAGGTTTTGAGAGTAAAATAGATAATGAACACGGTTCAAAACAAGCCAAGCTCAAACTCTCGTAACCATAGGTTTTGAGAGTAAAATAGATAATGAACACGCGCCCTCGTGCTGTCGATTCTGGACATGGTTGTAAACAGTTTTTATGCTTAGAAACAAAACTCGTGTGGTTTGAGCGACTAATGCGAGCTAATACTAGTTGGCATTAAAGAACAGATGTTACAAAACAAAAATAGTTATGCAAAATAAGCATTTCATAAGTTCACATGTCAGCTTCCCAAAAAAACGAGATGCAAAGTGTACATATCTCTCTCACCAAACAACCAAAATGTCAAAGTAACACAAGAAAACAAAACAAAACAAAACAAAGCAAAAACTGTAGGAAACATAGCAGAAACCTAGTAGAAACCTTCAAATAACCAAACACCATGATTCTAGCATATGGTTCTTTAATATGAAAGCTAACAATAACTCCACATTCCAATCCAAACAAGCAACAACTTCCAGAAATTACTTGGGACCGATATCCTTAAGAGCGCAGATCTGCTCCTCTCCCATGGCAGACATGACCGTCACAACAAGGTCCTTTCCTTCAGCAAAACCATCCTTAATCTGCATACATATGGTACACTATAGTTACAATATGCGTTATACGAAACATGGCGATTTACTTATTAGCGTGATTATCGGTACAGACCTGTGTAAGCAGAGTGTCATCGGTTGGAAGCTTGAGGTCATCCTTGGTACCACCGCTCTCAGTCAACAAACTCACCTATACAAACATTAAGCAAAATATCACTATATGCAAACTTACATAGAAATTTAAAGAAAGTGACAATACCAAAAGATACTATAGGACACTTACAAATCCATCCTCGGAAATATCAATGAGCTGATAATCGGTACGGTTAACATGTGGAACCTGCAATTAACAAGAATAACATAAGAAAAATATATAATTTTTAATAAAGAAATGAAAATGATTTTTGATGTATAAAAAACATACATCACAATTGTGGGAAGATGGAACGATATCTTCAAGTTTCTTTCCATTGAAGATATCGATTGCAACAAAGTGGCATTTGGCATGACCGTGCTTGCCAGTCTTAGAAGTAGAAACTTCAACAACCTGCAAAAAAAAAATATTATATTATTACAGTTAACACATGTAAGTATTTAAATTAACACTAATTCACGTTATAAACACAAACTACAATAACAGAATTTGCTTTCATTTTCAATAATTGGTCCATATAAAGAGGTGAAATTCAATCAGAATACTGTTTCTGGTAATTAAAAAAAAGCCACCGATACATGGTGACAATAAACTTCAAATTTCTATCAGATTAAAGAACAAGTGGCACAGATGGATGATCATTAATCTATACATTTTCCAGAATGTCAAACTTAAACCAGAAAATCTTCACAAACAAGCCGAGCCACTCGAGACCAGCCGTTAGAAGCTCACCTCGAAACAAACTTAAACAAGCTCGAGCCTAAACAAGCTTTTTATATATATAATTTCCTTCATTTTTATTTAATATATTTTCATAATAATTATTATACACAAATATATGATAAAATAACTAATTAATATATACTCTATTATAATGATAAATTGGAATTATAAGTAACTTGTAAATAACTATATAAATATATAAATGAAATAACTAAATAACTAATAATCAATAAACAAGCCAAGCTCAAGCGAAGCCAACCTCGAGCTTTAGAAATACAACTCTAAACAAGCTGAGTTTGAGCCTAAACAAGCTAAGGCTCAACTCATTTCAACCTCTAAACAAGACCACAAACTAGAAGTGCAAACGAGCTGAGCCGCTCACAAAGCAATTCAAGATCAGATGGATGAAAAGCACAAAACAAAACAAGCCAAGCCTCAAATAAAGCTTGCCTAGTTATATCAATCTGGAGCTCAAGCATTGTATGGAAAATTGTTTAGGCACGTGGAGCCTTAACCAGCCTTGCGACCTTTTAAAGTTCAACTCTTTTAAACTTCTATGTATTAGTTTCACACAACATAGTCTTTTCAAGCCAAGCTTTAGCTCATTTAAGGTTCTGCATACGAGCTCAGGTCGACCTTAAGCTCGTTTGATTTTTCTCACAATATATACAAATACATAAAATTGTATATAAAGAAATTAATAAACAATAAATAAAAATAAAGAGAAAACTACAAAAAAAAAATCAAATTTGACCAATTTTTTTCAAAAACAGACACTAAAATTTAGTCTCCAACCTCAAAAGACATGCGCATTGATCCAATCAGTATTCACCACATACTTCAATACGGCTACAAATATGGAAGGCGGTTAAGCCTTAGCCGTCACTCTTTGGACTTTGAAAATCATTAAAAACAACCTCAAAACAAATCAGAAACTGCCACACGTCAAAAGCAGGCTAAATATAACCTACAAATTTTAGTTGCCTCGTTGTAGGCTAAAAAACATCAGCTAAGCCAGAATCTCCTTTTTAACCGCTAAAAAAAGAAAAGGCGGCTAAAAAAGAGAAGATGGTTTAGCTGACGTTCTCTTTTAGCCCACATCGATGCGGCTAAGGCTTGTAGGCTAAATTCAGCAGGATTTGAACACGTGGCCGTTTCTGATTGGTCAGTGGTTACTTTTTGTGATTGTCAGTGCTGAAAAAGTGGTGGCTAAGCTTTCATACTTTTAGCCATCTTGTCGTGTGTGGTCAAAGCCTGATTGACTCAATTAGAATTCCTATTGAAGTTGGAGGGTAAATTTTTGAAAAAATATTAGTCAAACTAGATTACTTATGCAAGTTTTCCAAAATTAAACAAGCCAAGCTCAAACTTTGGCTCGTTTAAGGTTCTGAATACGAGCTCCGGCCGATCTTTAGCTCATCTGGTTTCTCTCTCTCTCTCTCTCTCTCTATATATATATATATATATATATAATTGTATATAAAGAAATTAATAATTAACAAAAAGCTAACAAGCCGAGCTCAAGCTTTGGCTTGTTTAAGGTTCTGAATACGAACTCCAGCCGATCTTTAGCTAGTCTAGTTTTTCACAATATATATACAAATATATAAACCTGTATATAAAGTTATTAATAATCAATAAAAAAACTAACAGGCCAAGCTCAAGCTCTAGAAAAGAAGCTATTTAGTTTTTCTCATAAAAAAAATTTAAAAATAACTAAAAGTGTATTTAAATAAATTAATTAATAAAACAATAAACAAGCCGAGCTCGAGCTTTAAAACATAACAAACTCAAAGCTTTAGAAAAATATCTCGAAACAAGCCAAACTCAAGCCTAATCATAACAAACACTAAACAAGTGAACATATCAACATTTCAATCCATATAACCTTATAACAATAACCTAATAATAATAATAATAATCAAATCCATAACATTAACATCAACTAAATCAGATCTATAAGTATAATATTAAATATTAAAATATTAAATCAGTACCTTACAAGCACGATTCTTAATAACGATATAACCGTTCTTCCTGATGGTACCGGCTTGCTGCGGGAACGTTTTCGATGCTCCGGCATCGGCCTTCGACTCGAACTGGTGCTCTTCGTCAGACATGATTATTATTATTATTGATATTGACGAAGAAGATGATTGATTGATTGATTGATTGATTGAAGGAGTGTGAAGAATTGGGGATTTAGGGTTTTTAACGGCAGCCGTACAAACAGATTGGTGAGATTGGATTGTGGCCGTTGGATTGAAGAGATTGGGGTTTGGTGGTTATTATTATATCCTTTGTGTATTGTTTGGTTGACATATTACATCCTCAATGTTTTGGGTTGTGAATAGGCATGTAAATGAACCGAATTTTCGGTGAACTGTTTATGAATCGTTCGGCTAAAGTTTGTTTATTTATTAAACGAATGGAGATGAACAAAAATTATGTGTTTGGTTATTTATGTTTGTTTGTTTTTGTCTATTTATGTTTGTTTATGTATTAACAGAAAATAATTAAATACTATTTAAATGAGTAATCTACTTAAAGATCTGAGTAAACTGTGGTATTCGTTCCTGTGTTTTTTCAAATATGCGGTTTTAGTCCAGTGGTTTTTAATTTGCGATTTTCGATTTTCGTCCATGTGGTATCATTTCACTTGCAATCAAACCTGAATTCACTAACCCCGTTAAGTCTGGTCGTTAAACTCATTGGTGTAAGAGGCATTTTTGTCATTTTTCTCCCAAAATAAACCCCAATAATAATCCGCAAGCTCACTCACGTGATGGGCTGGGATGTATATGGGGAAAAAGGACAAAACAGTCCCTCACACCTATGAGTTTAACAATAAGACTTAACGAGGTTAGTGAATTCGGGTTTAACTGCAAGTGAAATGAAACCACAGGGACGGAAATCGCAAATTTGAAACTATTAGACTAAAACCGCAGATTTTTACAAACCACGTGGACGAAAACCGAACTGTTCGTTTAGATTTTAAACAAAAGAACATGAACATGTTCATTTTTTTAAATAAACTAACATGAACACAATATATTTGTTCGGTTAAGTGTTCGCATTCATGTTTGTTTAAAATTAAATGAACAAACACGAATTTGTCCATCTTTGTGTTCGTTCGGTTCGCTTATGACCTAGTTGTCAAGGAATATTGTCAATGCCAAAATTATTGTTTTTTTATATAAGTTTGGTGATTTAAGCGGTATGAAGTTTATAATTCAAACATTATGAGAGTTATATAAACTTTATAAACATTATGTGTTGTGAAAAAAAAAGCATGTTTGATGCGTAGGAAAAAAATGGTAAAAAGTATATCAAGGTTTACATACTTTGAAACATTTCTAATGATACGTGAACATAAAGTAGATGTCTAAAGTGGTTTTGTGCATTTTTTTTATAACTATAAACGTTAGAATCAATACCGTCATGGTTTATATTCTAGTCACCGTTTTCATAAACGGACAAAACCATCGATTGGATTGCGACCGGCCATAAACGGCATGTTCGATTCAGTTATGCAAACATTGGTTGTACTTGTAGTCAATAGCAGCACTAGATATAGTTATCAATTTTATAGCAAAAGTTGTAAAAGTTCAACGGGTCGTTCACCGTAACTTATCGACGCCAAAGAACTGTAACTTTGTTTTTAGTAGGATCGTGTACAGATCATACCATCAAATCCAAAACATCTAACAAGCATTATCATGTCAAATATTTACAACTTATCTTATAAATTATAAAAATTCCAACCAGTTGATCAATCAATCATTCACTTGGAACATAAAAATCAAACTTCACATCCATCAAACCCGAACTCGCGCCATCATCTTTATCTTCGACATTCACAACCGTTCCCTCTTCGTCCTCTTCTTGATACTCGGCTTTCACCCGTCTCACGGGCACAGTAACCGAGTAAACCGTCCCAAGCGCAGGGTCCGTCGACACGTTGAGTTGGACTTTATCTTGCGACTCAATCACCACAAAATCCGAAAGCGCGTCGACTATATTTCCAACTATCTTCTGCTTCGCCTCGTCACTGACCGCACACCGATCAGAAAACAAAATCATTTTCAACCGTTGTTTAGCGACACTCGCGTTTGAGTTCTTGATCATTGATGAAGACGGGAATACTACCTTCCATGCTAAAGTTAACTGCTCGAAGAAGTTCATGTTCATCGTGTTTATTAAGAAGCTTTCGGCGTCTTGGTTGATTGAGGTTTTGGAAAAATCATAGTCGCTAAAGATCCCGAGAGGTCGTTTAGCGTGGCACCGTGTGCTCGATACACGTGATATTGAAGTTGACCGTTTATGCGTGTTTTTAGAAACACTCGATCTGCGGGTTAGAAAACTAACTGAATCCAATGAATATCAAATTCAAATATATACAGAAACATTAGGACCATAAGCTATGTCAACAAACATGAATTATTGATACTATTTGGGGCGTAAACGAGCCAAGCCCGAGCTCGTTTAGACTCGAGCTCGGCTAGTAAGTTTTTTTACAAGCTCGAGTTCGTCGCTCTCGAGTCTCGACTCATTTATTAATTTATCAATTATTTTACTTATAATTATACTGCATATATTATATTTACATATTTTATATATAAGATTTACTCTTTTTTTCATAATTGTATATATATAAATATAATTAATATAAAACTATAGCTTATCATATAAAATGCAAATTATATAAATAACAGGCTCTTTTAGGCTCACGAGCCAAACCGAGCCTGAGCTCTTCAAGACTCAAGTTTGGCTCGTGAATTGTTTTCCAAGCTCGAGTTTGGCTAGTTTCGAGCTCTATTTCTAAAGCTCGAGCTCGATTCCTGAGCAGTTTTTCAAGCTCGGGCTCGATTCCTGAGCAGTTTTTCAAGCTCGAGCTGAGCTTGGGCTCGACTCGTTTATCAATTTATTAATCGTTTTACTTGTATTTATACTCTTTTTTTGTATATATGTTATATATAATATTTTCTTAATTTTTCATAATTTTATATAAGACAAAATTAATGTAAAAGTATAATTTATTATATTAAACAAAGACTATATAAATAATAAGCTCGTTTAGTCTCACGACAATGCTTGAGCTCGACAACTAAAGATCGGGCTCAGGCTCAAGTTCAGACTCATTTATTAAACAAGCTAATTATAAGTCTCGAGTTCGGGCTCGAGCTCAATTCCAGCTTTTAACGAGCCAATCACGAGTAGTTTATGAGCGGCTTGGCTCGTTTGCACCCCTAATTATTCTCAAATCCACAAAAAAAAACTCCTAATTTTGACAATAAAGTACCATAAACCCAAATATTGAGTCTTAATATAACCATTAACAGACCAATTGTTTGAATCTATATATAAAAAAATTGAAATAGTGGTTTTGGAAATCAGACCTTGGGTGGTGGATTGATGCGAAGAGAGGTTATAGGAGAAGAGCCTAATGTTGCAGAAACCCTAAGATTACCAGCAATCGCCATTAATTTTTATCTCAATTTGTTCGATTGGTGGTTCGAGTGTTTGGTTTACGGTATTCGTCAACAGTAATGTGCTAAAAGTTTTAACGGTTACATCTAACTTGCAACCAATTGGATGTGTAAACAGCCGAGTCCGAGCTTGACTAGGCTAGAGCTCTGCTCGTTTTGACTTATGTGAGCTTAACTCGTAAGTCATTTTTTCAATCTTGAGCTAGGCTCGTTTGTTATTTAATGATTAATTTATATATCCATTTTAATTTATTTTTATATAATTTGAGAAAAACTTTAAGCGACGTAGAGTTTGGTTTTGTAGCGTGATATTAATACATAAAAATCTAAAAAGGGTTAAATTTATAAAAGTATAAGGCTCGTGAAGGCTTAAAAGCGTCTCATACAAAGCTCGAGCACGGACTTGATAACTAAACAAACTTTTTTTGAGGTTTGGGCTTGGCTCGAGCTCGAAAAAAACCATGCTTGTTTCGAGCTTTTTATCGATGCGATCTAAAGTAGCTCACGTGCGGCATAACTCGTTTACATGCCTAGCAACATTGTAAAATATAATATGGATTGATACAAGTTAGAGCATGATGAAAGCACAGTAGATCAAGTTGTCTTGTTTTCTTATGCTAATGCACCTCGATAGTTCAAGAAGGTGACCATATTTCAATCGCGGTTATGGAAGGCGGAAAGATGTCATTGGCCACTTTACCCCGCCAATCAACAACACCCTCTAGCGCATGGTCTTCCTCCCCATTCTGGAGCTATCACAATAATGCCCATGAGGGCTCAAAAGGTGGGGTCCATCCCTACTAACGATCAATACTTTTTCTTTTAAAAAAAATCTATTTAAACATAATTAACCTGTAACGTTTAAATTAATATGTGACTAGTTATTGCCCCATAAATCATAATCCCCATTGTTTATACGACAGTGACATAACATGATAACTAGCTCTTGCTAGCTATCAAACAACACACAACCTTATAGTAATTATTCATATTTTCACACTAGTTATTAAATTTACCATCCTATCGGTTTTCACTTGTTCTAAAAATCGGAAGACGACAAAAATAACCTAAGATATAAAATTTGACTCATTGGTAGCATATGAATTGAAAACAATTGTCTCTTATTATAATCAATCATATTTATAATTGTGTCACTTTGTAAATATATAACTTTTTAAATGTTTAATTTGAGATATCTCAAATACACTAAATACTGAACTACTGAAGTCGTGTGGACCATTGCCGAAGCAATTCAAATCAAACAATCCTTTCAATTGGCCAAGTGGGTAGATAGGTTGTATATGGTCATAAATTTAATACCCTTGTAACACATTATAAACACTCAAAAGTCAAAATATACACATTCTCATACACAATAACTTACCATTTATTTTACTCAACTATATTTGCTTCAACATAAAAATTCAAAAACCAAAGTTTCGATTTTATGTTCGGTATTAATTAAAAACCGATCCAAACTAAACTATGCAAAAATATATATATGCATTCTAAACTTTTAATATATAACGTTTCAAAAACCATTTATTTTACTCAACTATATTTGCTTCAACATAAAAATTCAAAAACCAAAGTTTCGATTTTATGTTCGGTATTAATTAAAAACCGATCCGAACTAAACTATGCAAAAATATATATATGCATTCTAAACTTTTAATATATAACGTTTCGTCATAATCATAATCATACTCATGTTACATAATAAACTTTGGATATATTTAACTATGTTTGTTCATCAACATAAAAATACCATAAACTTCCCAAAACAATAAAATCATCCAAGCTACAAAACACAAATACAACATATAACTAAACCCTCCTTTAACCAATCCACCACTGTCTTCGAAGCCTCTTCACCACTTGCTTCAACCTTACATTGCACATACAACACCGTATTCGCCACCACATACATCAAAATCAACAACACCGGATCCAAATACACGACTCCAAGTCGCAAAATCCATATCCAGATTGACATTGTCTCGTTATTTTGCGAAATGGACGCGTACCTCAACGACATGTATATTGTAAATATTGTAATAAACACTAGGGAAAACGAGTGGCGTCGAATTTCATTGGATTGATTTGCGCTTTGACGTAGAGTTTGGAACCCTGATTTCGACTCCAAGATTGTGATAGCAGATGCTGATCCCCAAACTACTAAGAAGAATGTTATTAAAATTGCTAAAGAGTATGAAAAGATCAAGTTTATGAACGTTGAAACGAATAGATTGGAATCAAACAACGATTTAATAGTTTCGTTTATGGCAAGTGAAGAGAGTGTGCATGTGAAGATGAGGATGAATATTATTATCAAACCGGTGAAAATTGTGTGAAGAAGAGGGATATATGAATGCACGAGTGATTTAACAGTGGAGAATACAGTGAGTGGTTTATGATGGATGGCTTGGTTTGTGCTATAGGTGATTAATGCTACACCCGCGGTTGTGGGAAGGATGACAAAGCAAGTGAAGGTGAGAATTGTAATTAGGGTTTTTAGGGTTAAAAGGTTTTGAGAAAATGAGATTATTGTTTTGAAAATGAAGAGATTGAATGGATGATCAACTTCGGTGGTGGCCGAGGCGATGGAGGAGTAGAGTTTAACCGCGGTGATGGTTAAGGGGAAGAAGAGGAGGGAGATGGTGATGAAATGGAGGGAATTGGTATTGAGGATTGCGATTGTTAGACGGTAGAGTTGTTGGCGGTTTGTGGTGGTTTGGGTGGTGGTAGAAGACATTGTTGGATGTTGAAGGTTTAGTTTTGGTTTGAGGGTATGAATTATGAAGTATGAATTGAAGAAGATGATGTTATACTAGTTTTTGTTATTCATTATTGGTGTACAAGAAGTCATGAAGAAGATGTTAGTAGGACATGATTTTGCAATATGTGGTCATGTGATGACCTAAAACAATGGATAATGCAAAGATATTGATTTTTATTTAATTTCCAAAATAAATAAAATAGTTAATTGAATACATAGGTCATTTGTTTACTCGGTATTTACCTTTTGTGTTAAAAGTTATACATAAGTGTAACAAAAATATGGAACATGAGTATTTTAATAAACAAATTAAATACGGGTGAAAGCTAGAATAGGGTTCACTATGATAAACGTTATGGGTGAGTAATAATCGAATCGTTAACCGAAAACCGACGAAACCGAATCGAAAAAACCGAAAACCGATATTAATTGAACCGCACCGAACTCTACATTTTTTTTTTCACATTAACCTTTTTTTCCTCTATTTCATATATTATATACATTAATTGTTTAATACTATCATGTTCATGTATTTATATCTCTATTTCATACACTAATATCTCAATTTCATACATTTATACCTTAATTTCATGTAGTTATACCTTTATTTCATGTATTTTTAAGCAAAATTTTATCCCAAGTTTGATATTAGTTATTAACCGAAATTCATCGAACCAAACCGTTCACACCCCTAATAAACGCTAGTTAATATATGATAGTAAAAGGGTCAATGATTTATATCAATGCTAGTGGTTTAACATATAGTTATATTGTATACTGAATTCACGGTAATAATTAACTAAATGACTCACAAATCAATTGATACATCGACACTTGGACCAGCTTTATGCCATTTTAATCAACTTGTAAAACAATACAATTGTGCAAACAATCAAAAACTTAAAATCATAGAAGATTTTCAACAATAAAGATACCAATCACTCAATTACGATTATTATTTATGGACTATAAAAAGATGATACAATTCCACACATGGTAAAATAAACAACCAAACTATACTTAACAAAAACACCAATTTACTAAAACCTCCATTTGCCTCCTCCTTAGTCAGTTCATGCAAAACCTCACCATCTCCATCATTCATAACATGAATCTTAACATACTCGTCGGAAACCGCCCCTTCCTCCACGGTCTTTACAACCTTTCCTTGCACATACAACACGGTGTTCGCCACCACATAGTGCAAAATCAACAAGGATGTAAACAAATATACAATTCCAACATGCAAAACTAAAGTCCAG
The DNA here is from genome assembly GCF_021521415.1 of Bidens hawaiensis. Classification (NCBI taxonomy): domain Eukaryota; kingdom Viridiplantae; phylum Streptophyta; class Magnoliopsida; order Asterales; family Asteraceae; genus Bidens; species Bidens hawaiensis. The sequence goes on along the minus strand of NW_027497511.1, from coordinate 47,333 downwards.
GTTGCTTTTGGTCCGGATATTTGGTGCGTGGTCAAATAAAAGAGCGTGATGACGAGAAAGAATCCTGTATTAAACAGTAAGTAAAACGAGCGACGTCGAAATTCATTCGATTGATTTGCACTTTGACGTAGAGTCTCAAATCCTGATCTTGATTCAAATATTGTGATCGCGGCTGCTGATCCCCAAATTGCCATGCAGAATATTATAGCGAGTGCTATAGCAAATGGAACGATAAAGTTTACGAAGATTGAAACGAATAACACATGGAAATGAAACCCTAACGCTTTAATCGCTTCAATGACAACGATTTGTGAAAGAGTATATAAGATGAAAAGGATGATTAATATTAGCGATCCGGATATTATTGTGTGAAGAAGTGGAATGCATGAATGCGAGAGCGATTTGAGAGTTGAGGAGAACGTGATAGGTGTACGTTGGATCGCTTGGTTTGTGCTATAGGTGATTAATGCAATGCTTACGACGGTGGGAAAGATGACAAATAAGGCGAATGCGAGGATTATAATTAGGATTTTGAGATGTGGCTAGTGTTTTAATGAGGAAGAGGTTGAATGGATCAAATATGGTGGTGGCATCGGTCCCTAGGGATGAGGAGAAGTAGAACTTAACCACGGTATAGGCCGAGAAGGTGGCCGGGAGGAAGAGGAGAGAGTAGAGGATGAAATGGAGGGAGTTGTCGTTAAGGATTCGGTTTGTTACGCGGGTGAGTTGCCAGAGTTGCCAGCGGTTTGCGGTTGTTTGGGTGGTGGAGGAAGACATTGTTGAAGGTTTTAGTATTGTTATGAGTATGATACTTGAAGGAGAGGTGATATGATGATACTATAAAAGGTTTCACATGGAGTTTTTAAGTTGAAATGTCTTTTAAGATAAGGGAATTAATGATGAGTTTGACCATTTCAGCTATGGTCTACAAGGTTTCTATATGGCTAAAGGAACTAATAGTCAAAACTTGACTTAGCTATTGTGTTTCATCTGGCTATTTTATCATTTATCACCTTGACTAATTTGAGGCTTTTTAGTGTTGGATATTTTAGTGTAATTAACTAGAGATTGCGTATGGCATTCAAACAAGAGTGCCTGTTAGTATGAATGGCATCGGGACTAACGGGGGATCCAAGGGGGGCAGCCCCCTTGACGGAGGTTTGGGGGCAGCGGCCCCGAGAGAAGCAGGGTCCAAGGGGCGGCAACCCCTAGCTGGGGTCGATCTGTGATGTTCCAAAAACCGTTTCTTCCCTATATTCAATTTCTATATGAACATTCGATTTTACTAGCAATTTTCGAGATACACAGCATCCAAAATCCATACAAAATTCTTGAATCGTATTCAAATTTTATCCGGTCAAATTATTGATATACACTCCAAATATTTGATCTGAAAGTGAATACACAACTTCAGAGTCATCCAGTTTACTGCTTCATACGAATTTCCCCAACATAAAGTATACTATAGAGTTAGTCATGGCTAATATCTTTGGGCTTAAAGTCATATTACTTAAGAAGTGAAGATTTGACTCCCCAACCTATTCATCTTGTCATCTCAATCTACAATTCTAATGTATATCTGACTTGAAAATGTAAATTAGGGAATTGATTGAAGAAGAAAATAACAATGATGAAGAAAATACTTGAACCATTAATTTAGATGTTTTTTTGTTAGACATTGACAATGTTATAGTGAGAGAGAAAATGAGATGTGTTACGTTAAATAATTGTTATAGATGAACTCAAATATATATATAGTTAAATTATAAACGTGAAAAGAAGTAAACGGTCAAATAACATGTCATTTTCTATAAGTAACCTATGATTCAAACTATATATTTTCATATGAATTATATATAATAGGTATTTATGTTTCAAGTACTTCGCAGGCAATTTCATATTCTCAATCAACTTGTCAAGTAATTAATAATAGACATTTTCGAGAATAATTCAAAGAAGAAAAAACTTATATCACACTCGGTCGCCTTCCATGACGTACCTCTTTTACGATCAATTCAACATGGTAGATTTCATTGATTATTCTAATTTTTTTAGCAAACTTAATATATAAAATATTTTATATAATAAAATATTTTATTTATAGTTCATGAAAGTTTAGAGAACCAAGTTTAGGATGAAAAGACTTAGTGTGAGTACACGAAAGCCATATATATGCCTTGAAATTGTAAGTACGAAGTTAAATCGATTGCTAAACCATTTAGCGAACATTTTTGTTATTGTCAAATCATAATGCCAAGTCTGCTAATTCATGTGCAAGGATCAAACCCGTTGCCACTTTATCTGGCAATGGGTTTTGAATTGTCAAATCAGTAATAAAGTGAGTGCAAACCTATGAGTAGGAATCTTGAATTACAAAGTCATCGCCAAACGGTTTGGCAATGAGTTTTTTAGTCTATCAAGCTTAACCCGGCCATTAAATGGCGTGGGTATCTCGAAACCAAACTCATCGTCAATCGAATTGATGATGAGTTTTTTCTTCTAGGTTAAACCGTGCTTAATTTACCTAAAAGAATTTGTATCATCATCATCATCGTACTCAGTATATCCCACTAATAGCAAAGCTATGGTAGGGTCTGAGGAGGGTAAGATGTAAGCAGCCTTACCTCTACCCCATAGGGATAGAGAGGCTGCTTCCGGTGAGACCCCCGGCTCGATAGTAGTTTTGCATCAAGCCTTGGACATAAGGCACATAGCACTCAATCATCGGGACACCGGCTGATCGGTGCATGTACCCTTATCTTTCAGCTATCAACGCCACTACATGATGCCTGATTAACCGTCCGTTACTTTTAACATTATTTTCACGAGATTAGTAAAATAACGTCAAAATTAGTGCAATTTCACTTTTGCCCACCCGAGGGTTCACACATATATACATCATATGTGCGCACCGCAAGCGGGGCTATGTATTAGGATATGTGTTTTGAATAAATTCTGAATTACAAAACAGTAAAAAGATGATAGAATTGCACACATAATAAAACCACCCAAACTATGAATAACAAATACAACAAATAATTAAAACCTCCATTTGCATCCTCCTTAACCATTTCATGCAAAACCTCACCATCTCCATCATTCACAACCAGCCTAACATGCTCGCCCGAAACCCCTTCGGCCGCGGTCTTTACAATCTCTTCCTCATTCGCTACCTTGCCCTGAACATACAACACCGTGTTCGCCACCACATACATCAAAATCATCAACAATGACTGCAAATATATGGCTCCCACTTGCAAAACCAAAGTCCATGTTTCCTTTTGGGTAACGGTCGAATATGCAAGCGATGTGCCTAATCCGAATCCTGTGATGAACACTATGGAAAACGAGTGACGTCGATATTCAGTGGATTGGTTTGCGCTTTGACGTAGAGTTTCGAATCCTGATTTTTGTTCCAATATTGTGATCGCAGCTGCTGATCCCCAAACTACCATGCAGAATATAATGGCCATGGCTAGAGCGTACGAAACGATTGTGTTTACGAAGATTGAAAGGTATAACGTATCGAAATGAAAGCCTAACGCTTTAATCGCTTTGATGAGAACTATTGGAGAGAGAGTAAATACAAGGAAAAGGATGATTAATATTATCGATCCGGATATTATTGTGTGAAGAAGTGGAATGCATGAATGCGAGAGCGATTTGAAAGTTGAGGAGAAGGTGATAGGTTTATTATTAGGTTTACGATGGATCGCCTGGTTTGCGCTATAGGTGATTAATGCTACGCCTGCGACGGTGGGAAGGATGACAAAGAAGGCAAATGCGAGGATTTTAATTAGGGTTTTGACGGTTAGAGATGCGAGTATTGTTTTGATGAGGAAGAGGTTGAATGGATCAAACATGGTGTTGACATTGGTCCCGGGGGTTGAGGAGAAGTAGAATTTGACCGCGGTATAGGCGGAGAAGGTGGCCGGGAGGAAGAGGAGAGAGTAGAGGATGAAATGGAGGGAATTGTCGTTGAGGATTCGGGTTGTTACGCGGTAGAGTTGCCGGCGGTTTTCGGTTGTTTGGGTGGTGGAGGAAGACATTGTTGATGGTTTTAGTTTTGTTATGTCTATGATCTATGAAATAGAGGTGATTTAATGGTATTATATGAGTTTTAGTTATGTGGTTTAAGTTGAAATGTCATTAAGAGTGAGGAAATTGATCATGAGTTTGACCATTTCAAGTCATGATGAACAAGGTTTTTATATTCAAAACTTGACTAAGCCATTGTTTCATTAAGTGAAGGGAAGTTGATGATGAATTTGACCATTTCAACGTGGTCAACACGGTTTTTATATGGCTAAAAGAAACTAAAAGTCAAAACTTGACTCTAAGCTATTGTTTTTATCTTTATCACCTTTTATTCTGAAGTATAATGTAGTGTAGACTATAGAGTTAGTCATGGTGAACACCTTAGGGCTTTGATTCGTACATCTAAGATTCTAAGTAGAAGAAGTTCAAAGTTTAGAGACCCAAGTTTGATCATCTTTAGATGAAAAGGCTGGTGTGAGTACATGAAAGCCGAAAAATCAAAATCGAAGCTCAATAGAACAAACGCCGACGTCACAAAATAATGCCAACGAATGTAGTTTTCCGATTCGTGTTGGTACATGTTGGATCATGAAACTCTAAAAACTTATTCTTGCACTTAACAAGGTTTGCTTAAAGTAGCAACCTAAGTTCATCCTTGAATTGTTAAAAAGAATGTTTGATCAAAATCTCAAGGCATGATTTTTTTAATCACATGGTGGTATATTCTTAAAACTGTTTACATCAAGGGTCATCGATAACTCGAATTGTTGATGAGTTGTCTCCGGCCAACATAACTTTGTCATACGTGCGTGTCAAATGTGGTCAGTACGAGGTTAAGCTGATCACCAAACCATTTAGCTATCAGTTTTGTCATCGCCAAAGTTAGCTAGTTCGCATGCTAACGTCAAACTCATCGCCACTTCAATTGGCAATGGATTTCGTAAATTAGAAAGTCATTGCCAAACAGTTTCGCGATGAGTTTTTTGTAGTCTCCATGGGCGTAGCTTTAGTTGGCCAGGGGTGGCCCCGACCCCCTCCGTTTTTTCGCTCGGTTATGTAAAGTTATCATTTTTCAGCCGACATGTTTTATACATATTGTATATTTACCCGTTTTCGACCGAAATTTTGAGCCCGGCCGCCTTGGTTTTTTGCTCGGTAGTGTAAATTTATCCACTTTTTGCCCGAAAATTTTTATACATAGTGTAAATTTATCCGTTTCCGATCGAAATTTTGAGCCCGGCCTCCTTTTTTCCGCTCGGCAGTGTAAATTTATCCTTTTTCAGTCGAAAATTTTAATACATGGTATAGATTTCCCCCGTTTCCGACCGAAATTTTGAGCCCGCCTCCCTCTAGTCTATGAATTTTTTATACACATTGAGTCTGGCCCCCTCGACGTGTATGTTCAAGCTTCGCCACTGTACTAGTCTTATCACTTGATATAACTTAACTCCATTAAATGCCGTGGAAATCTTGAAAGCAAACTCATCATCAAATGAATTGGTTATGAGTATTGTTATAAAGCAAAAACTCACTAAGGAAGCTAAGGCTCCCTCGACAACGATCCTCCCAGGCCTTGTGGGATCAGTCGTACATGAGTCACTCTTCTACGTCGCTTCCCGAATGAAAAACCATTCCAATCACAAAAATTGAAAGGAAGAGTTCCTGGAGGTTAGAGCTCGATATGGGATCATTAGTTATCATCGACTTGAATGACACCACCACATTTAATTACACATGTTGTCCTTATATTCTATTTCTTTGCATGGTAAATATAAAATTAGAGGACTTGGGGTGTTTGAGAATCCTTATTTTTACTTTCTTATAACTTATGATAAGTTAAAAAAAAATGTTTGAATTTTCATAATAAAAGAAAATATTGATAAGTCACATACTTGTGACTTATGACTTCTTATAAGTTAAGTTAAAAGAAGATAGAAAATAAAGAATCCCAAACAACCCTTTGGTTGTTGCTTGCCATCTTCTCTGCTTCATTTCTTAATAGGCCCTGTGACTAATTTTGTCGAGACTTTTATTTAAATATATTATTTGGGACTTTTATTTAACTATTTGCTTTTATTTAAATAGTTCAACAAATGCATCATTATCTTTTTTAACGATCAATGAATAAAGTTGGATTTCAGTTCTCGGGGTAATTCAAAAGCAAAATACGATCCCATACACCCGCAATTGCAGATGACGCTAGGTAGCCCAAGCCCACCATCTCCTGTTCTAGAGCCCGCCGCCCAAAGCCCCACCACCCGCTATGGTAAACCCAGTTAGGATCGGATTCAAACTTGAGACCTTATGTTCTCCGCCCCAAATCTTCCCTTCCCCTTCAATGTCAATTGAATTAAAGCTCACTAACATAATAAATACATAATAACCAGTATAAACAATTACTAGTTTTAATTTTGACATTTTCTAGTTGAAACTATTTTTAAGCACTGTTTAATCACAAATATACTTTTACTGTATTAATAGAACCCATAGAATGGCAGTTTTCTTGCTAAAATGTAACTAGGGGTGTTCTTCGGGTTTTTTTGTCGGGTTTCGGGTTTTTTGGGTCGGGTTTTTCGGGTTTTTATGAGTGGAAATATAACCCGAAAACCAAACCATTCTAGTTTCGGGTTTTACGGTTTTCGGGTTTATTGGGTCGGGTTAGATCGGGTCGGTTTGATTCGGGTTTCGGGTTAACTGAAGGTTGTAAAAGGCCTGAAATGATTTACAAAAAAGGTGAGTTTTTTTTGTCATCATAGTGTACAATCCCACTTAAATAGTATTATTAAATAACACCTCGTTTAAACAACACCTCGTATATGAACATAGCATTTAACAATAATTTAAATGTAAAAAAACACCAAATCTCAATCCGTAACAAGCAATTGTTAAATAGACAACTCTTTGATTGGAACTTTGAAGTTGCTTGATGAAGAAACAGAGCCGTATGTATATACTATTATTATCTTTGAATTATACTGTAGGTATAAATGTATAAGAGGTAAAGATTCATAACTAGAAAATTTCGGCATTTCAAATCATTACTTTCTCGGGTTAATCGGGTTAACCCGAATTCAGGAAATCCTATCCAAAAACCGACCCGAACTATTGCAATCGGGTTCGGGTTACGTGGTATCTCGGGTTCGGGTTATGCGGTTTGGATGTGTCTTCGGGTCGGGTCTATTCGGGTCGGGTTCAGTTCTCGGGTTCGGGTGAAAATTGACAGGCCTAATTGTAACAGGCGAATAATCTTATTTTAGCTAGTTTCAGCTTAGTTTTATTTGTTCATTTATGTTCAGTTATGTTCGTTTGTTTATGTTCGTGAGCTGTTCGTTTGTACAGTTAACACAAACATGTACATTTTGTTAACGAGCGAGCGCCAACAAGGAAACCCTGTTCGTTTAATTGCTTGTTGTTTAATCGTTTGTTCGCATAAAGTTGAACGGACACGAACATGCTACATTTGATTCATTTACGAGCCTATTAGCGTGTCATTTTGTTTGAAACATGCCGGATAGTTTGACCAGCTAAGGGCATTCTCATCCTACCACTTATCTCTAAACCATAATCACACTAAGCTTACTACATTTTCTCTTTCCATTTCAATTTAATAATACTTTTTATAACTTTATTATTATCTTTACTATTTCTCTCACTCACAAACACTTTTAAAAAATATTAAAAAGTTATATGGAATGAACAATAGATTTTCAAATATACAGAAAAATCACTGCGTTTTTTAAAATCTAAAAACTTTTCACTCACAAACCCTAAATCACTCGTTAATTATAAAAGCACCCATCACATACAATAGAGGGTTGGATGAGAATGTTCTAACACTTTATATCTTTTCTTTTTTATTTTATTAAGTTTTGACTAAAAAAACATTATATACTTTAATAATTTGAATCTTTGTATAAAAACAATTTAGGAGGTAGACATGTACAATTATATGAAATATGGTCATTTAAGTTAACCAATTACTAACTGGTCTGTACCCGTAACCAGTGTTTCAAAAATTTAGACTAGGCACCGATTAATCGCTAGTCCCCACTTCACTGGTTAATTATGGGTCAGTCGGATAATTAATCGGTCAATGGTCAAATCTGGCTAAAATGACGAGTTCCAGTGAGTTTCTGGCCAAAATTAGCGGTTTCCGATGAGATTTCGAGCAAAATCAGCGGTTTCCGACCATATTACAGCAAAAACCAGCGGTTTCCAGCGAGATTCCGGCCAAAATATGTTTGTGTATGTATAAAACTGAAAATTACATATAAAAATGTGTGTGTATATATAAAACTGAAAATTATACGTTAAAGTCTGATACAATTAATGCTAACTAATCTCGATTAATGCTGATTAATCACTAATTTATACCCACCGCCTGACTAACAACTAGCGATTTTTACAATACTACATGTAGCCTCATTGCCATAATCATCATATCATATAAAACTCCACAATATAAACAAACCTCGGTATGAAAACAAATTATTAATTTGTGGACATTGAGAATTTAACAAAAAATAGATAAAAAAATGATAAATATAAAGTTAGGTATAGATACAATTTCTTTAAAAGTTAAATAAAATGTATTAGGGGGTTGGTGTCGTTCCTCTCCCACCATCAAGTCGCAACCTTACCGATGGAGGAGTGGTGTTACCACTCCTACCTCTCAAAATTCACCCTACTTGTCTCGCTCTCTCACTCACGTCATCATTTGGGTAGCGCTTTCCCCTCCATTGTTCCCCGCTCATTATCTTCATCACCACATCAGCTCCACCCATTTTCATCCTCGCACACTCTATCCTACAATAGCAATAAATAAATAAATTTAAAAAGAAAAAAAAAACCTACCATACATCATAAACGTGTGAAATTCAGTTGCGTTTGGTTATTTTTAAACAAGCATGTTCATTCGATAATAATAAGGTTTTCAAAAGACAAAAAAACTCACCAAACTTCTAATGAGAGAACGAACGTTAATATAATCCACCAAACCTTCAAATAACTCGCTATTGTATTAAAATTTTAAAATCCATATTTGAAATTGTGACATCTCACATCTGTTGGGAAGGAGAACTATGTCTTCTTTATAAGGAGGTGGATGCATTCCCCATCATAACGCGTTTTGGGCGCTTAATGGTAGTGGATGACGGGAGAATTTCACAGTTAAGCGTGCTCAGGTGGGAGAAGTATGAGGATGGGTGACCACCTGGGTAACCAAAAACAAATCCGTGAGGCGATGGTGGTACGTCCCAGCCAAAGCGGACAATATTATGGTGCGGTGATAGCTGGGTTGTTACAGATGGTATCAGAGCCAGGGCCGGACCGGTGGTGCCAGGTCCCGCGAGGACGCTGGACCCCTAAGGGGGGTGGATTGTGACATCCCACATCGGTTGGGAAGGAGAACTAAGCCTTCTTTATAAGGAGGTGGATACCTTCCCTCATCATAACGCTTTTTGGGCGCTTAATGGTAGTGGATGACAGGAGAATTCCACAGTTAAGCGTGCTCAGGTGGGAGAAGTATGAGGATGGGTGACCACCTGGGCAACCAAAAACAAATCCGTGAGGCGATGGTGGTACGTCCCGGTCAAAGCGGACAATATTATGGTGCGGTGGTAGCTGGGCACCATAATATTATAACCCAGCTACCACCGCACCATAATATTGTTCGCTTTGACCGGGACGTACCACCATCGCCTCACGGGCTGTAACAACCCAGCTAACACCGCACCATAATATTGTCCGCTTTGGCCGGGACGTACCACCATCGCCTCACGGATTTGTTTTTGGTTGCCCAGGTGGTCACCCAAAAGCAAATCCGTGAGGCGATGGTGGTACGTCCCGGCCAAAGCGGACAATATTATGATGCGGTGGTAGCTGGGTTGTTACAAGTGGTATCAAAGCCAGGGCCGGACCGGTGGTGTCAGCGAGGACGCTGGACCCCTGACGGGGGTGGATTGTGACATCCCACATCGGTTGGAAAGGAGAACTAAGCCTTCTTTATAAGGAGGTGGATACCTTCCCCATCATAACGCGTTTTGAGCGCTTAATGGTAGTGGATGACAGGAGAATTCCACAGTTAAGCGTGCTCAGGTGGGAGAGGTATGAGGATGGGTGACCACCTGGGCAACAAAAAGCAAATCCGTGAGGCGATGGTGGTACGTCCCGGCCAAAGCGGACAATATTATGGTGCGGTGGTAGCTGGGTTGTTACAGATGGTATCAGAGTCAGGGCCGGACCGGTGGGGCCAGGTCCCGCGAGGACGCTTGTCACACCCTCAAAATCCACTAACGGAGTTTTACCGTCAGAGGGTGTGAACTAACAGGATCGGAATCATTAGTTATAATCAAACCATAAAAACAAAGTTTTCAAACCACGAAAACGTTTACGAGTAATTAAATGCGGAAGTGTAAAAACCATGAAATAAATGTTGCGTCACGCAGGACGACTTAAACCATATGATAACAGTTTTAAAAATAGTTTGCATAACAAAAGCGTTTCAAGCAATGCATGATCCTATACCGCGCGCCCGCCTCGGCTACCTGAGAATAACATACTAAAAGTGTCAACACGAGGTTGGTGAGTTCACAAGTTTATATAAAATAAAGCGTTTAGCGTTTTGCGTTCAGCGTTTTGCGTTCAGCGTTTTGCGTTACCAGATAGTGTTAAATCAATTATATATCGATAGGTAGCTAGCCTATACAACAAGTATTACTAAGTGTTCGACACCGAAGCTGACTGTTTATCAAGTGCCTTGCCACCAGGTCATCCAGACCATGGTAATGTGTTAGCCAAAATTACACCCGCTCGACCTCCAGTCGAGTTTAGCGTTGGGTGGGGTTTGTCAAACCCAGTAGTACTACTCAACAGTGACTCGCTATTATCCAAATATTAAACGGTTCGATGTTATGAAGGACTTTAGTTGGTTCGTTTGCCACTTAGCCTTTACAAGTGATATATAACTAATAACAAAATCTAAAACGTTTTGGAGTATGTTATCTCCCCCAAGTAAAAAGCGTTTAAAAGAGTAAAAGGGGAACGTGAAACTCACTGTTTGCGAAGAATTCCCAAATTAAATCACCAAAGGATGCGCGTCACAGAAAAACTCTCTCTAGCGTTCTAAAACAATAAAGAGATTTTTCTAAGTGTCGGAACTATTATCGAGTCTCTAGACTCGGCACATAATACCTATGCACACAATATGTTTCGTGTTTCGTTTGTGAATCGTGTGTGACTTAACAAGTACAATTGTGATACGATACATGTGTGAACCATTATTTACGTGTCATGTATTAATAATGTACATCACTAGCAACTATTCCCCGCAGGGGCAATTTGGTCAAAACACCACAATTATATAGCAAGTATTCCCCGCAGGGGCAATTTGGTCAAAACATAACAATTAACTAGCAATTATCATGTTTCATGCATTTTCACAAAATTCAGCAGCTAGTTTCACCGAGACAGAAATTCTACTTGAAAGATTGTACTATTCCACCGATCATAGCATCTCAATTAATTTACCAAAAATCATCACAAAAGAATGCATGTATTAGGTTTCCAGAACATATTTTGTTTTAATTTTATTCCACATAGGTTTCTCACAATGATCAAAACATTACAGCAAACTCATAACAGTCAAATTAATGCGCAACAGAATGTTATTTGAAATTACCGTTAAATGAAAAATCCAACAAATGCAAGACCAATTGGGTTAGGTTCTTAACTCAACAAGTTAACTTCCAGAAGTGGAACCAACCCATTTGGCCTTGTAGTTCATGAGATATAATATTTACAAAACAACCTAACAGCAGGTCTAACAACTCAGCTTTGCACAACGTTTTTGTAAAATCATAAAGGTTAACTTTTACACATCCAAAAATTGCAAATTTATATTTTTTAGAAACTAGACTCAACCTAGTTTACTGTAGTATCAATAATCTCAACCAATTTTCACATTTACACCCCGATACAGTCAATTGAACATCAACAACACAATCTGTCCAGAAACTGTTTGCATCCAAACTCAACATATTAACCATCTATAGACCACAATCCACTCATATGACATTCTAGACACCATAATCACTATCCATGCATATCAATTACACATTACATACATGATTAGGGTTTTGCTTGAACTAAAATCAAAGACACAAACAATTAACATGCAATAACACCAATACTAGCTATCAATTCAACAATCAATACATCTTTCAATCAAAGCAAGACACATGAACACAATCACATATAAAAATCGGACCTAGGGTTTATAATTAACCCATTAAAAATCGAAATTAAGCATAAAGGATGCATAGGATAGTTGTTTATACCTTCCTAGCACCTTAATCTTCAATCAAACTTGAACAATCTTGATTGTATGTGTGTGTATGTAGGTCGACGGCTGCCAAAGGGATGAGAGGGAGGGCCGATCGGTTTTGGGAGGAGAGAAAGAGTGTTAGGGTTTTTGGTTTATGTTATTATTTATAATAACATGTTACACTTTAGTCCCTCAACTTCCAAATGTTACTTTTCTAGCTTAAATAACTAGTTCTAGCACATTAAGTTAACGTTTATACAATGTTATCACATAACACATAATTATCACATAATTATTGTTTTGACGTTTTTCGTTTATTCACCAATTGTTTGCGTCAACTCGTTTGCGTTTCGGTGCAAATTCCCGAAAGACTACACATGTAGTAATTGTCAAGCGTCATTTAAACCCTAGTTTAAATGTAGTGAGGTGTGCGTTATAGATTCAATGATCTTAAGTTTGAATTGACAGAGTTGAGTTAACGGAGTTAACCTGAAATTGACGATTGTCACAACGCTGGACCCCTAAGAGGGGTGGATTGTGACATCCCACATCGGTTGGGAAGGAGAACTAAGCCTTCTTTATAAGGAGGTGGATATCTTCCCCCATCATAACGCTTTTTGGGCGCTTAACGGTAGTGGATGACAGGAGAATTCCACAGTTAAGCGTGCTCAGGTGGGAGAAGTATGAGGATGGGTGACCACCTGGGCAACCAAAAACAAATCCGTGAGGCGATGATGGTACGTCCCGGCCAAAGTGGACAATATTATGATGCGGTGGTAGCTGAGTTGTTACATAAATTCACATACAACTACCAAAATATTTTGTATAGTCATATATTAACTAAACACGTTTTGAAATTTCAAATATATGACCAATCAAGAGACTTTATTTATAGCGTAGCTAAGCCTTAGGTTTTTATCAGCCCATTTTTTTCATAGATAATAAAAACTAATCACCAAACTTCTAATGAGTCACCAAACCTTCAAGCCACCATCGAATAAAAACATGATCTTAATTATTGCCAAGACATTGAGTTTCTATAAAACCCTGATCTTCCTTGCACGTACCACCATCGTACGCTCCAAGCATTCGTCCTTGATGACCTCCTTGTGAACAAGTGGTGAGTTTTGCCCTTACGTTATTCAAATATTTAAAATGTAAGTCTAATTCTTATCGTTTAATGATTGATGCCATCCCGTTAAAAATAATATTCAATTTTGTTTATCTTTAGTTATTTTTTTATGATTTTAGTGACTTGACATTGTTTAGCCTATGTTGATAATGTATTTCGAGTGAACGCTTTACGATAATTTTGTTGTTTGATTTTATGATACATTTAATCGTAAAGAACATAAATAAACCAATTCAACTTTACTCTCCAATCTCTCGTGTCTGCATCTCTAGATCCATATCTCCTTCTATCAAGTGTTCTTATTCCTTGTAATCATCAGTAATCAAATAATAAGTGAATTCAAATTACTAGTTATCATCTCATCTTTGTTGTCTTTTATCAATTTGCAACCACAATGAGTCTGGTTTGTGACGAGTTTAGGTCCCAACCCCCTTCGCTATGCTCGATTATAAGTTTGTTCCATATCCGGTCCAAAACCCCTTGGCTATATATTGGATAATTACACCCATCATATATCACTCATTTAGGGATACGTTTGTAGCATTTATATGAAGATTTAAAACCAAATTGATTTAGCAACACTAATCATATCTAGAGATGACAATGGTTTGGGTTTGGGATAGGTTTAGGGTTTAGATATTCTTAAATCCATTCTTGATTACTAAAGCTCATCGAGTATTTATCAGGTAATTACTCATCGTGTTTCATGGTTTTGTTAAAATACCTATTGGTATACTCAGCCAAAACCCGTCAGGTTTCAATCAAGTTTTAATAAAATATAACCAACCAATTATAAATAATTATTACTATAAAATTAAAACGTCTTAATTAATTGTCATGATAACTTTCGACAAACAAGTTTTTCTCTAGTATCCAAAAAAAACAAAACAATTCAATCAAAATAAAAAGTAACATGCTACCAACTAAAAAAATTTATGTCGGGTACATCAAGTATATAATCGGGTAAATGAGTTAGTGTTATCAGATAATTGGTTATTAGGGATGACAATGGGTCGGGTTTAGGTATTCCCAAACCCATACTTGGTTATAAAAGTTCATCCCAAACCGTCCCAAACCCGTCGGGTTTTAATCGGTTAATTACCCGTCGGGTTTCTGGTTTCCAATGGGTTTTGTCAAAAGACATGTTGGGTATACTCGGCCTAAAACCCATCGGGTTTCTATCGGGTTTTGACGAAATATAACTAATCAATCACAAATAATGATTACCATAAAAATAAAATGTCTCAAATAATTGTTATAAACAAGTTTCAACAGATAATATATTTAAAATATTTAGAGTGCACTATGTATAATCATAAAAAAAGTTATGTCGGATACATCGGGTATATAATCGGGCAAATGAGTTAATGTTATCGGGTAATCGGGTCGGATAATCGGGTATATTACGAATCCCAAACCCGTCCCAAACCCACAAAAATTTTCAATATTAATCCAAAACCCTAATGGGTCAGGTATTACCCACCCCAATTATGTCGAGTTTCAGATTTTCCCATCGAGTTCGAGTTTCGTTGTCATCCTATCGGCTATGTTACAAATCCTATACCTATACCATTCTCAAACACACGGAAATTTTAAATACTAATCCCGAATTTTCACGTGTCGAATTTCAGGTTTCGGGTTTCAATGTAATCTCTAATCATATTAGAGGTACAAATAGTCATTTTGAAAACAATATAATAATAATAATAATAATAATAATAATAATAAAACCTTAATCATGATCGTCAATTAAGTCAGCCGCTGAATGAAACACAAACACAGGATCTTATAAAAACCCTGATTTTTTGTTCTTCCTTTGCACACATCGCCTACCAATATTATTATTATTCATCAATCAATCTCCGCCGTACACCACTCACCGGAATCTTCAACCCGTTGACTGAACCCACGATCTTAATTATTCAAATCGCCTACCAGTCTTCTTCATTTGTTCGGTAATCACATAATACCATTTCTTGTTTAATTCTTCATTTTTTATTATGCTTGATTTGTTTTTAATTTGCGGGTTTGGATCAAATATAAATTAAATTAACAGGTGCTATCTGTGCTAATCAAATAGTGTAAGTATATGTACTACTTGATGTTAGCACGTTAATTTAATTTAATTTGTACTTTAACTTTTCCCCTTAATTTGCTGCAACTTGTTATTAAGTTTAAAGTACCATAGACCTAAAATGTTGATTTTTAACCAATTAGTCATTGTAAAATCTTGAGGTGTGAGTGACCCGTTTGGTTTGGGTCGGTTTTGGGCTAAAACCAAAGCTTCGCTTTTTAATGAAGAAACACTAACCGGACCCCGGACAGATTACTGGTAACCTGGGGGTTGGATAGCTGTTTCCCACGAGGGGTTAGACCCTTGGAAGATGGTTCTTCTGATAACCTGCAAAACAGACACCGTGAGCTCGTCACTGAGAAGGGGGGGGTTCCTCCTTGTGACCACCCTCCGGCGTGAGAATCAGACTAGATTGCTCTTTAAATATAAAAGTATATTAAGAGATTGCTAGAGCAGATATCAGGTATAATATGATGATAATGTGATAAGATATGATAAGATGAGATGGTCATACCATTTGGGGTATTTATAGCCGAAGGTAGGTTTCCAAGGAGGTATGGCCGGCTGCTACAGTGTTCCTGTTCATCAACAGTAGCCTACGCACGTTCCCTGCTGGTAGTTGGTGGGTAGGCAGCGGCTGATAGTGACCAGGCCTGCTGTGTACTATTCCCTTTCCACCAACTGCCGGCTACGCACGTGGTATGACAGTAGTTGGTGAGTAGGCAGCGGCTAATAGTGATACAGTACAGGAGCATGCTGCTCGCCATACTGTATCAGTGAGCTGTCGTATCTCTGATCAGATCTTTCGCCCATACCTCGTCAGGTACAGTAAAAGATCCTTCAGTATACGGACTGGCTTATTTGGGCGGGAGTATTCCCCCTCCCGCCTCTGTGCGGGATTGCTCCCGGCTTGGCTCATTCCTTCAGGTGACACTGAATGATCGAGAGCTAAGTGCCTTGTGCGTGTAGCCATGCTGCGCGGGTGGCCTTCCCTAATGGCTTGTATCCGAGGCTGCGGGGACAGGCGGAGTCCTTCACCATTGGGAGGCATTTCCTGCGGGACCAGCTTGCGTACTGCGCGTAAGGACGTCACGTCTCTGAGCATGGTTGGTTCTGCTGATCCAGTTGGTCTCTGCGCAGACTTCCCTGTTTAAGGTGAGTCTTGCGGGTCCAACTGGGCTCTGCTGGGACCTACCTCTTCAGTTTGGTATGGGTTTTTTCATTTGAGCTTCAAATTTTCTGTTTTTTCGGTTTGGGTTCAGTTTCGGTTTTTTCATTTGAGCTTCAAAATTTCGGTTTTTTCGGTTTGGGTTCGGTTTTGGTTTTTTCATTTGAGCTTCAAAATTTCGGTTTTTTTGGTTTGGGTTCGGTTTCGGTTTTTTCATTTGAGCTTCAAATTTCGGTTTTTTCGGTTTGGGTTCGGTTTTGGTTTTTTCATTTGAGCTTCAAAATGTCGGTTTTTTCGGTTTGGGTTCGGTTTCTGTTTTTTCATTGGAGCTTCAAAATTTCGGTCCGAGAAAATTTTTTTGTCTAAAAATAATGAATTTGGACCTAATAGATTTCTATACATTTGAGTTCAGATATTTATTAAATTCTTAAAAATTACTAAACATTGAAAAATGAAAATTTATGAATTCGGTTCGGTTTTTCCAAAGCCAAACTGTAAGTTCGGTAGCCAAACTGCTGGTTTTTTCGGTGTTGGATCAGTTTTTCCGGTTTAATGCACACTCGTAATGAAATCCCAATTAGATCTTAATGTTTGATTCTTGATCACCTCAATTTAAATGGCTTTTCTTGATTTATTATTATTATTATTATTATTATTATTATTATTATTAATTTATTATGTAAACCAACAGGTCTATTAGGCTAAAGGTTGGAACTTTAGTATGGATATTAAACAAAGAAATCAAATATACAATAATCTTGGTACTTTTGCAAGAAAATGTATTTATAGCATCCTTTCAGTATCCACATTACCGAATCACATCGCGTTCATAATGGACGGAAACCGACGATACTCAAAGCAAAACAATTTGGTAGACGGTGAAGGACACAAGTTCGGATATTCATCGTTAATGTCAATGCTTAGATACTGCTACGAGTTAGGTGTGAAATATGTGACGGTTTATGCTTTCAGTATCGAAAACTTTAAACGAAGCCCGGAAGAAGTGCAGTCGTTAATGGACTTAATGGAGGAAAAGATTGAAGGGTTGATAAAAGAAGAGAGTTTAGTTAACCAATATGGCGTTCGGGTTCATTTTATAGGAAACCTTAAACTGTTGAATAAACCGGTCCGGTTAGCTGCCGAACGGGCTATGAACGCGACTGCTAAAAACTCAAAAGCTGTTTTATCGATCTGTATTGCGTATACTTCGACTGATGAGATTTTGCATTCGGTTCAAGAATCTTGTGACGAAAAATGGGATGAAGTTTTTTCGGACGGTGGAAAACATGAAAAGAGTGTGATTAATGTTTCGGATATTGAGCGGAATATGTACATGGCGGTTGCACCGGATCCTGATATTATTATTCGTACGTCTGGTGAGACGCGTTTGAGTAATTTTCTTTTGTGGCAAAGTGGTAACTGTTTATTGTATTCGGCGTCTGTTTTGTGGCCCGAAATTGGTTTTCGACATCTGGTTTGGGCGATTTTGGACTTTCAACATAAGTTGTATTATTTAAATAAATTGAAGCAGACATGAAGTGAAATCTAGGATTCATAGGTGTGGATGTTTCTTAACTTCTATATCATGTTGTATTCTAGTTAAGATTGTGTTCAAGGTCATATGCTTGCTGTATTATCATTCAGTTATAATGTGGATTCAGTTATTTATAGTTTCAGATACTTTGCTGGATGTGTAGTTGCAGTGTCTATTGTTCTCATTTTTCTTGATTTAAGTGTTAACATTGATTGTTCGCGCGCGCGCGCGGGGGGGGGGGGGGGTGTTTCGGGAGTAATTTTCTATTTTCGTCCCTAAAGATTCATTTACGTTGCAATTTTCATCCATATGGTTTCATTTTCATTCCGATTGCCGTCCCTATATTTGTTAAAATCTGCTATTTCAGTCCAAAATATGTTAATGCAAAGGACGAAAATTGCAATGAAAATGAATTCAAACCTTTTGAACGAAAAAAACAAATTTTAAAAAATTTAAACCAAAATAACAAATTTGAACAAAACACGGTTCACTCTAGCACAAAATATCTTCAAGCAAGTAAAAGTCAGTCGTCCCACACGTACACATTTGCAACCATGTGGAGAATGTATATTATGTAACTTGTGCTTTCAACTTCTGAAATCTCTCAACAGAAATCAGTTACTTATCAAATCATATGAACAAAAATTTGTTAGTTGTTACTTATCTAATCATAACAAAGGTAATTGCTCCAACTATATATTTTTATAAAAAGTATATATACAATAATATTGAACACATAACAAAATTACCCAAAATATAGTTAACAAATATAACACATAATTAAAACCACCATTAGCCTCCTTCTCAGCCAGTTCATCCACAACCTCACCATCTTCTGTATCATGCATAACCACCCGAATATACTCGCCGGAATAATCCTCTTCCACACTTTCCACCTTACCATACACATGCACCACCGTGCTCTCCACCACATATTGCGAAATCATCAACGACGAATGCAAACATATGGTTCCAAATTGCATGATCAAGATCCAATTTGTTTTTGTCCCCAAACTTTGAGAAACCGACAGGTATGACAACGCTGGGACGATTTTGAATCCTGTTCTAAACACTATGGAAAATGAGTGTAGTAGTACTTTAGTCATTGATGTTTGTTCACATATTACTATAGTGAGTTCTAAAACATATGAAAGAACTAAGTATACAAAGATTGAAAGGAAGAACAAACCGAAAGGGAATGTTAACACGGATTTAATAGCTTCGGTGACGATGATTAAGGAGAAGGTGACTATAAGCAAAAGGGTTATTAGTTTTATTGATTGGATGATGAGTGTGTAAAGAAGATGCATGTTTGCATGCATGAGGGATTTTAAAGTGGAGGCAAAGGTGAGAGGCTTATGGTGGATTGCATGGGTTGTGCTACTTGTGATTAAAGCGATGGCGATGATCGTTGGAAGGGTTATGAAGTAAGTGAATGTGAGGATTGAAATTAGGGTTTTGAAGGTGAGTAGGTTTTGGGAAGATTTTATTATTGTTTTGATGAGGTTGAGGTTATTGGTGTTGGAGGAGGCGATGTAGAGTTGAATCATCGCGGTGGTGGAGATGGTGATGGGGAGGAAGAGGAGGGAGAGGAGGATGAAATGGAGAGAGTTGGTGTTGAGGATTGTGTTTGTAATTAGTTGGTGGTGGTTTAGGGTACTTGGTTGGGTGGTGGAGGAAGACATTGTTGAATGTTTAGTTTTGTTAATTTGTATGGAGAGTTGAAGTTATATAGGCTTCATTGGTGGAGTACTCTTGAATGTCCATAAACTACAATTATTCAAATGAAGTAAATATTAATAGTAATGAGCGAAGACGTACACCTCGTTGTCACTGAACCAGAAGACCAATTGCTCTATGCATGTCAATTGATTTGATGAGATAAAAGAAAGTTAATAATTAATAAGTTGTATCCGATGAATAAGAAAATAGTAGTTTTGTTTTTTTATTAAAGTTTAAAAATCCACTTCAAATTAACTATTCAAAAATAATCTTTTTTTTTATTCTAACAAGATAATAGATCCCAAACAGCCTAAGTTACCAAACACTTAAACAAAAACCAAAGTTATAAAGTAAACTTTTGGATCCAAAAAGTAAATGTATAACAATCCTTTGCTCTATTTGTTACCTACAAAAACATGCACCTTGAATCTAATATATAGTGAGTTTGGGGCGACTAGGAAGAAAAAACACTTTGAATTTACAGCAAATTTGTGTTACATATAGTCATATATGCGTTAACAATTTTACTTTGATTCTGACTTTGGATTATTTAATATCATTGATGTGCGGATTAATTTTTTAAGTGGACACATTTAGATGTCAACGATCCATTAAGTCTATGTTAAATTGATATTGACTAAAATCTATACGTTTGATACCGATTTTAGATGGCTCAAAATGCAAATGATCCAATATTCATATTTCTTTCTTAGCGTTAACTTTGGATTACTTCGTATTTGCCATGCTAATAATTTGTATTTATTTTTCTAGGTGCACACATTTAGATGTCAACGACTAGTTATGGCTATTTTTAATCAAAATGCATAAATTGATTAAGATCAATTAAGGCTATATTCAATTAAGATTGACTATTATAGTAATATCTAAAAAAAATAAATAAAATAAAAAAAATGAAACGGCAATTTATGAACACAAACCAAAAACGCCCCGCAAAATAGCAAATACTTCGGGCGAGTGTTAACGGGCGTTGGCCTTAGGTGAGGGTTTTTTCTGGATTGAAAGACAAGTGTATCCCGTATGATGAATTTAGCTACTAGCCAATTTAGAGGATTCGTTGGTCGTTAAAAAAATATAGCAAATATTGGAACTCGATGCCGAAACAAACCAAGGCTATTTACATGATATTATGTACTAACAAAAAAAACAACAAAATTACATATTACCACCAGACTTGGACCTATACCGCATCCGAAATAAAACCACTAGACTTGGAGTTGGACTTATACCGCATCCGAAATAAAAATCCTTGTTGATAAATTGAACAACTTTAGTGTAAGAGAAACCGAGATTGCTATAGATAGCATTACTTATTTTCTTCCACAAATTCCAAAGAGTCAGTAAAACAACAAGAATTGTGTTCTTTTTTACTTTATAACCACCTTGATTTAATCCACACTCCAACATTTGTCTAGGTGAAACGATGTTTATATGGACGGACTGGAAGGTTTAACCATAAACAAACCTATCACAATATAGACTTTGCAAACATACATGAAATCAATAAAGGTTCGTTATCTCCTGCAAATAACCATCAAAATGGTTAGGGCTTCATTAGAAGGGATTTTATCAAACTCGGCACGCGAAACTAATATCCGACGGGTAATTACCAGACAACTATCTGATGCATGTTGAGTAGGATATGAGACACAATTTTACAATTGGGTATACAGCTGATTACCTTTACCCGAATTTGGCCCATTATCATCCCTAAAAATAGGTGACATCAACTTCTTTTCCAGTTCTCTTAAATGAATTTTGAAAACGAAAATCCATTGTTTATTGCTATAAATCATTTGAATTTCAATAATTCGTAAAAGCAGTCATTTTTTAAGATGTGATATACAAGGCTAGTCCGACCCATTATACCAAGCCCACACTCTAGGCCATATTTGTTAAAAGAAATTATATATACTTTATATATAAATTTAAATTAAAACAAAATGTTACAAAGTAACTTTCTAACACAATGTAAAAAGTGTTAATACGTGAAACCAAATGTTATGGGTTTAAATCCTGAGTGTGACATTCTTTTTTCTTTAAAAAACACACAAAATGCATATAATTTTATATTTGTAAGCACCCAGAGAGACGGCGCTGGTAACATATTCTTTTAGCATTAGCATTGAGAGTAATAAAGTATGCTTGTAGTCAGATGCTATACGACATCATGGTTGCACTTTCACTTTACGTCGCATATAACTTTTTGTTTCATCAAAGCATTTTAAGTTTCCTTTGTACGCTAATCAAATATCACATCACTTTTTCATAAGGCTTTTTAAACGTGTCGTCTTTGTATTTGGTGGGTCGAAATGACATGAATTTGTAAGGGGTCAAGGACCTAGACCATGGAGGTTCCAAGAGGGCAACACTTTGGCGGAGTCATGGAGTTGGCTTTTAGTGGGGTCCAAGGGGCAACACCATGGCTCGGGTAGTTGGAAACACAACAGATTAGTGTGGATGAAGAAAATTTGCAAGGAATTGATCTCCAAAAGTAACTGGAATTAGTAACAACTTTGTATTAACCATCGATAGTAAATGAACATAAGTAAGATCAACAACTATATTAATACCAATGAACAAGTGTTTACGAGCAACAAAGTTACTACCAATGAGGACCCTACTTGGTGATACCTGTCAAAACGTTTATATTTGCTTTCTATTGCACTCTATTACAAAACGTTGCAACGTTTTACCCAAATCGTTCTAATGACTTAATCCTTATATCAATGAATCGTATGATCTAGTTTCCGTATTGATTTTCACAACTTGAATTTTCGTTTTTTGAAACACATAATCTATCATATCTACTATTGATTTCATGTACCAGAATATTACATTAATATTAAAAATACAAAAATAACAATGTGTATCGGGTATTCGGGTTAACCTATAATAACATTTTATTTATATTTTAATCCTACTAATACTCTAAAACTCTAATAATACATACTTTTATTTACAATAAATAAAAAAAACAACTACATTTTTATGCCAAATTCCATTAAAATATTTTCCGAATTTTCTCATTGAACACATTATGTACTTCTCTTGTGGAATTTAAATGTCCTATTCCTATTCAATCTGATCTATTTATTTTATCTATATTTGGATATAACTTGATGATAAATAAATACATTATCCTACAACACACCCAAAAATATTCTTTGCTTTGATAGTCATCAAAATACTATCTTCTAATAACAAGAGATACGATATAGTGATATACCAAATGGCTCTCACAAATGACAAGTGGATGTGTTGTGAACCAATCATCATTCTAGAATCCGCAGTCCAGATAATTTCAATATGGGCTTAATAATTCTGAATATGGGTTAAATCAGCCCAGGCCCATTGTATTTGTGAACTATTTATAATTATTTAATGTTACAAAGTTAACTAGTGAGGTTTGAGCCGTGTGCAGTGGCGGAAACATAGGGGGATTTGGTCGGTATTAGTTTTGATCGTTATGGTTCAGTACTAGCATAGTAAAAAGAAAACCTAAATATAATCGTCACGTTATTGGTTCGTTGGTCTTTTAGTTACAATGGATTTTAAAAATAAAAAAGGAAAAGAGTTTAAGGCAAATTAGAAATAAAAAATGACAAAAGACATCCTAGAGAAAAAAAAAGGAAGAGATCTACATAAAATTGGGATTTTTTTATTCTTTCTTATCATGTATTTTTAAGAATAAGAGGGTTCTACCATCTGATGGTAGATTAATAAATTGTTGTGCGGAACTGGATTTACACAACAAAAATACAAATGGAACTAGGCCGGAAAGTTTGGTTGAACCCACAAACCCGTATGACTCAGATAAAAAAGTGTCACCTCAACCACCGCATTACTCGTAAATAGGATGATTAATATAGTTAACAAACATAAACACCATGTTGCAATTATTTTAATTAAAATATTTATAATATTTATAAAATCAAATTGTTTAAATATTTTTATAATAAAAGGTTAACACTAACTCTCTTTTAAAATCTAGTAGATTTAAAAAAGAAAAAATCCATTAGTTGAATTACTATTAATCATTTGCATTCAATAATTTAACGTTGACAAGTTATATGTTTCACGAGTGTATACTTTATATTTTATTATATCCATAATTTTTTTTTAACAACCAACTAAGTAACGCCGGGTACTCCGTACGTGGCCCCCATTGGCTAAAGGTAGCCCGAGCCGGCCACTAGTCCGGACAGACGGAGCCCCTAGCGGTCCACCTATTGAGGGATTCACCGGATAAAACCTGACACCCACGCCCGCCAAACGGCACGACAACAAGGAGCCGGTAAAACCGGGTGAGATCAGGACTCGAACCCTGGCAAACCAGGGTCATCCCTCATATCTCCCATATAAGTTGGTGGTAGTGAGGTTTGATCCCCCTACCTCTCACTTGTAAAGTAAGTGCTCTACTAATGAGCCACAACCAACTTATTTATAATATCCATAATATTATTTACGTATTGCATCTCTTTTTAAATAATAATATTAAAGATTTTTGTGTATTTAAACGCGTCATAATCTGATGGATGATAAAATTAAACAAAATCTAGTTTAAGAAGGTGACAATTGAGTTTGCTTGTGGGCCCCACATAACATATATCATATTAAAAGTTTCACACATCTCGCCATGATGTGACGATTGATTTATAGTAAAGGGACCGCGTGATTTATTAGTATTTAACTCATTTTAAGTATTCAACAATTTAGAGGTGGAAAAAAAATAGGTTAATTGAACCGACTTAAAAATTGAATCGATTTGAAATCGATTAAAAGAAACCGGTTGAAACCGAAACTGCAAAAACCGATTGTAACTCGAAGCGAAACTGATTGTAAACCAGTCTAGAACCGGTTTCAATTTTAGCCGCCCATAAACCGATTTTGACTTTTGTTGACTAAATCGAACCATTTTGGGGTTTGAAACCGGTTTGTGCACCTGGATTCGACATTGATGTCACCATAAGTACACAGTGATTTGCCATAGCTATGAAAATATTAGCTTATCGGTAACCTGAATCTTAATTTTTC
Organism: Bidens hawaiensis; assembly: GCF_021521415.1. NCBI lineage: Eukaryota > Viridiplantae > Streptophyta > Magnoliopsida > Asterales > Asteraceae > Bidens > Bidens hawaiensis. The sequence continues at coordinate 22,287 of NW_027497511.1, read as the reverse complement.
AAATGAAAATTAGTAATTCACGTAAACGCATGACAATCGTCGATCAGGTATGAAAGACCTTATCGCATGATAAAATTCGAAATTTTATGTATTGTAAATTAGTAATTTCATATTCTTGTAATTTTATCTTTTTATGTTTGTAGTGTTTTAAAATTAAATTTGGCATCTTTTTTTATTATTTTTAAACTAATATTACTATTATACATCATATTTATACAAATAAAAATAATTAACTTACAATGATTAAGTTAATCATCACAAAATTATCAAGAAGCTTCAAACCACTCCACAAGATCCACAAGATAACTAAAAGAGCCCCACTACCTACGTGACAGGAAAAACGGGTGTTTCTAGCTCCACTATTACGGATATCCAAATCTTATACCATATAAGCTCTATAATATTTTATACTCCATTCTTTTGTGTTCTTCCGGTCCGCTAATATAGTGTATGCACGATACTAGAGGGTAATTTGTTAGGATTTATATAATGCAGTCAAAATTTATCATTTTGTTAAACGATTTATGAAAAGATTTTATATCATGAACTAAAGAGCAGTGTTTACTGTACAATAGAAGAGTGTTTACTGTACAATAGAAGACAAGCAAACAATAAGTTTCGTCGCTAGTATTTTTCAAAAGGAACTGGGGAAAAATAATGTGTGATGTTTATAAAATGGCTGCACTTTTATTAGAAAGAATATTTGGAACAAACTAATTAATAGATGCTATTTTTTTGAGGGGTGTGTACGCATGCCAAAATAGAGTTTTCTCCTTTATTGACCCATGCATGTATACCACTATCCGTTGTTTTTAGTTGAACTCCTAGTAGTCTATGTGCTCCATCTTTCTCAACACAAAGGCCTCTTTCACTCTTCTTTATCTTTTCCTATATAAAACCTTTTTAGACTTATGTTTCTGTTTCTAGACTCCGAAACAAAGAGGGATATAGATATGGGTCTTTTATACACACGTCATCTTTAATATAATCTTACAACGTTTTTAAACGATCACTTGAAGAGTCCTCAAACAATTGTTGAAGGTTAGGCCGTCATAGTCCCACCTGCTTTTCAAACGGGATTTAAGGACTCCTCAAATAGTCGTTTGAAGGTTAGGATGTCAAAACATAGTCTCGTACATTTTAAACAAAAGTTTTAAGAATAATAACCCATCTTAGCATGGCACGTGACTAGTTACAAAGTTAGATGTAAGAGTACTAGAGTCTTTTGCTACATTTTTTTTGTTATGGTAGTGAGTATTTGGTTGTTATTATGTTGTTACTATTATGGCTTTTGTGTTTTTTCTTCATGCAAAAGTCGACCATAGGTTTGAAAAACTTGACTGAAAATGAAGATTTTATTAATACATACGGATTTAAATGTATATGGGTTGTGTTAGTGTATGTTGTCAAATTGGTTTATAAATCATATAGTTTGTTAATCGTTTAAAACTATAGCGTGCATGATCGGTTTACGTAAGGGCTTTGAACACAAAGGCACCGCACTGCGTGATTGTTGGTTAATCATCGATCTCGTTAAAGTTCCGTTAAATATTTCGTTAGTTTATTATAGAATAAATAAACTCTGTTAGAATGTTCTGTTAGTTTAGTTAGGGTACAAAGTGTAATTAGTTGATAGTTTGTGTTAAAATTGTAATTAGAATATTAGAAACGATGCGACGGAGGTTGTACTTTGATTAAACCGTCGCGACCTTTGCCGGAATAACCGTCGGTGGGTATAAATACCTCCGACCACCATCATTGTAATCATCCGTTTCAATTACAAATCAATAATACAAGATTCGTTTATGTTATTTGTTGTTATTTACGTATTATTGTTCAATTATTCGATCCCGTGGCCCTCAGTGAGCACCAATACTAGTTTATACATAACTAACAGCTAGTGATTAGTAAACGCTAGCAGCTTGTTGTGGCAATTGCGTTAAAGTTTGACAAAAATTAACACTGAAACCCATGTGTTGTGCAAAAGGAAAGGTTGCACGATCGGGATGTGAGGCAATTAAAAATCAAGATGTGAGGCAATTAAAACTTGACATAAATAAACACAACGTTGAATTAAACCGATGCATTTTTTTGGGTGGGGGTGGGGGTGGGGTTTGATATTACTTGAAAGTTTATATAAAATGCGAACACGTAAAAAAATATTACATTGAAAGGTTGATAACAATAAGCAGTGGCGTTGATATTATTTGAGAATTTATATAAAAAAAATGAAACAAAACAAAACCATACGCAGATATTCGTCAAAACGTTGATATGGTGTGTGTGGGGGGGGTATTTAAAAAGAAAAAAGAAAAGAAAAAAAAAAGAAAACCTGCTAAATTAGTATCAAGTTAAGTTTATTTAGGATGCATTACATAATTTTACTTGATTATTTGAAACAAATAATATGAAAAATAATCTAGACTTTTCAATAAAGGTTTTTTCATAAATTTGAAAAAAAAAAGTTACGAAAGAAGATATTTCAAAATAGTGATGCCATTTATGGACCGGTATGATTTCAATTTGAAAAAAAATTAATAATGGATTGCTTGATGGTTTTTTAAAGATTTTAATAAGTCTACATTTGAATCAATCAGCACAAGAGTACGTTTGTTTCACTAAAAGTATATCTCTAAATTAGACATGAAGCCTTTGAATTAGTTAGATTTATAAACATATTTAGTGTAGCCTCTGAATCGGATAACTCTTTAATAACTCAGATAGTAAGTTTCAAACAGTCGCATAGTCTAAATAAAGATTAAAAATCAAACATCCAACTTTGAAATTTTTAGTATGCATTCTTCTCTCTTTATTTTATAAGATACATGAAATACAATCTTATAAAATAAACAATCGCATTATTCTCCTTGGACCTGATTTAAACAATCATGATGATGAATTAATCAAAAGGTATGACATATTCCAACCTACTTGTACAACCTATCATATGTTTAGTATGTGTGTAGTGACCAAGACCACATATTTTAATTTAGTTGACAAAAAAAAAAACCCCACTTATCTTTCTGAGATGGTATATAATAAATACTATCCTTTTCAATTTAAAGAACAAGACCATATATTTTTTTTGTAACTATATTTTTATGTTTTACTAATTGATAATATTCCTATGTTTTAATTCTTTTTTATATGATAATAAATTATTTGTAGTTACAAATTTTATATATGTGTGGCGGATGAAGTAAAACTCTTGAGCACGCATTAATTAAGCAATGGATGTTACATGCGACGATTTTCGAATGAATCGCCACACAATGGGAGCGACAGTACTACTTACACCTTCACGATAACATTAAACTAAAATATCCAGCTAAAATAGATCTGAGTAGAAAGTAAAGTCTATTATGTAAATGATAAAAACTTACAAGACAAATTATATTAAAAAAAAGTAACATGTTATGTTAATGAGATAGTTACTTATTGTCTTGCACGAAGGTTGACAATTTATGACACAAGTTAGTATGATTTCACACAAAGTTTACTGGTTATGGTTTGGGGTAAACGAGTTATGGTTAAAGGTGCCAACACATTAATGAAACGATTAAATTATGGCTGAATGGATTTAACCAACTTAACACATTCATATTACACCTAACATGTTTAACTAATTGTCTTAAATAGGTTAACAAATCAGCATGACACGTTTATAGCATGTTTTGATAAAGCGGCGTAGCTATAAACAGGTAAATAGATTATTATCAAATGTGAGTTGTAATTTTCGAAGGCCTTTGTTTATCGTGTTAATTATATTTTACTAAACTGTAACATTGTTTAATAATCGTGTGGTGTATCATCTTTTGAATTGCTTATATTTAATCGTGTCAAACATGTCATGTCATGTTATTGAACTAGTTACTTTTAATCGCGTTCAATTTGACTTGTCATGTGACCCGCTTATTAAACATGCTTGTGTTTAAAAGTAACACATTTAGTTATAATTGTCGTGTTAAACGTGTCGTTTTTACCCATGTAAGAAAACTTGGAAGGTTTCGCAAGCAGTGTCTTACACTATTATTTATACAATTTGTCCGGGTCATTTCTAAATAGACCAATTGGATTTTAATAACCACAACTTAATGTCTTTGGCCGATAATAATCTCAATTGAGAAGATTTTTGCTAGTGATCTGAACTTTTAAAAAAATTACTTTCGTTGGATCTCCGTTTGAAAAAGTTAACGGCGTTAGATTTTATCTTAAATTCAAACTAATATTTTATGATTTTGTTCAAAAGTTTTATAACATCAGTTTGAAATTCGGATAAAACTTAACGCCGTTAAGTTTTTTTAACAAGGTCCCATGATAGTAATTTTTTTAAAAATTCGGACCACCAGCTCGAATATCCTCAGTTAGAATTATTATTAGCCAATAACATTATGTTGAAATTATTAAAATTTTATTTGTCTTTTAAATAAGTATTTATATGTTTAGGATCTAAAGGAGGTTTAATTTATACACACACATTAAAATTCTAAATTACCGATAATGTACATTATAAATGCTAACAATATTATCTATCATATAAAATATGTATTGTACTTTTTAAATATTTAAACCTTTTTATGAAAAGGTAGGAAGAAAGGTGACAAAAGCTAAAGTGTTTTGAAGATGCTAGCACTAATATTGACTAAGATACCGCCACTTGATAATTGATATAAAAGCACTTATGTTAAAAATAAATGACCACGTTTTAAGAAAATTATATTCTTAAAAGTTATGTCATGTTAGAAACAAAACTATTGGAAAATGTCATGTTAGATGTGTTCGATCCTTGTCGATCCACTTGGGAATCAACAACTTTTTTAATCGGTGGACGGTTGGTATTACTTAAAATATTGATGTTAGACAATATTCAGTTTATCTTTTTCTCTATTCAAAGCACTTACATGTGTTATCAAGTCAATGAAAAATAACTAGACAAAACTTTTTACGGGGAGGATCCGTTGATGAAAATAAAATACATTGCGTATGTTGGGATAAAGTGTTAGCACCGAAGAAAGAGAGAGGGGACTTTGTATCAGTTTGCTTCGGGATATAAATACTTCTACCGAAGTGGTGGTGGAGGTACAAGACGAAACTCCAAAGATATGGAGGCGGGTAATCTCAAGTATCCGCAACAATAAGATTAGCCCATGTTATATTTTGCGTGAGGTCTCCTTTTTCGACATATAGAGAAATATTATGAAGGCGGAGGTTGCCCTTGCTATGATTAATGTATCGATATAGATATGATTAAGAACCAATATGTAATAGGAGATCAAGTCTTTTGGTTGGAAGTTTGGTGTGGATACACACCCCTTATCTTAAAATCCCGGCCTTATTGAAACTTAAGGAAAGAAAATTGGTGTTTGGTTCGGGATAGATGTGGTATGGTAAATAAGGTATTCTTGTGGATTTGTCTTGGACGAGAGTCCCTTCACAGACAAATGAATTATCTAATGTTTATGTTAGTTTGTGTTAGTTAGGGATGAGTTTGGGACGGTACTGGTACCAACCGATACTAATCCTGAAAATCCCGATCCCGAAATTTGAAAATATTTGGTAATGGTATCCGTACCGAACCAAAGCAGTACATGTATCGAAAACTCAAAACTTGATACCGATTCAATATCAGTACTTCCTGTTAAATTAAATAATATTTTTTTTAATTATGTACTAGCACAATAGCACTACTAGTTTCTCTATCTAATGAATTAGAACATTTCAAGCAACATCTTTATCTTTATCTTTATGATTAACACTAAAAAACACTTATTTTCTGACAGAATTACATAAATTGTCCTTTATATTTACACTAATTTTCAGTGATTGTCCTTTATCTTTAAAAACGTGGAGCACACCAGCCAAACCCCACCACCGGTCTTGCCGGAAAAACGTGGAGCACCACTTGCAAAACACCACCGGCTACTGAGTGGGGATGATATTTTATATGAACAACGGCGCCAAAATCATCTGTATACAATCCCCAAATGCCGGCAACGGTACCAAAATCAAAAACCCTAATTTCGTATTTAATCCCTAAATGCCAAATTTATCTTTCTATATTTCAATCAGATCTACCTACATATCAAGATCAACCTTACAAACCATAAACACCAACGCTTTCGTGTCCCTGCAACTTTAATAACCGGAAACATGGCCGTATTTAGTGACTTCAGATTTAATGGTATACTCCGGCCACTCCAAACAAATTCTGTACCTAAGGTGGCAGTATTTAACAGTGGACTCCGGCAGGGAGGGAGCTTGACCGGCGAGGGTAGTGGTTTCCGGTGGGTGGTGGTGTGGGTTGGGTGAATGGAGAGAGAGAGAGATAGAGAGAGAGTGTGTGTTTTTCTTTATATATATATTTATAGTTAATTTTAATTTTAAAATGTTATTTTCTAAATATGAGTAAAATGACTAATATGCCCTCATGTGCAAGGCACATGATCTGAGTTAACGAGAAAAACTAACTGGGTTAGACCAAAAGAACAAACGGTGTAAAATTTTGAAACGTAAAGTACAAATTCTGTAACTTTTAAATATAAAGGACAACCACTGAAATTTGGTGTAAACATAAAGGACAATTTTTGTAATTTTGTCTTTATTTTCTCTCTTCTTTTAAATTAAATAATATTTTTTATTTTTGTCATTACATTTTCTCTTTGTTTCACTCATAACTATTTTTTAAAAACATTAAAAAGTTATAGATTTTAAACATTATTTCTTTAAATTTACTTATAATATAAAATTTCTCTGTATCTTTTACTTACGACTGCTTTATATAATTAAGAGAATCCACTCAATATCAAGAGATTATTGAGAATATTTGTTAGAAAAAAAAAAGAAGAAAAGAAAAACTTGTTGCCATCAAAGAAGATGGTATCCATAGGTGGGACCAGTCTTTAAAATAATATGAGGGGAAAAGCATGGAGCCACGTGTCAGAACATATACAGGTAATAAGGCAATGATTATTTACACACTTTTTTTGAATATTCACACACCCTCTTAACACACATCTTATCTCTATATACACCCTTATAAAAGTGTATGAATAACACATCCCAATAATAATATACCTTTAAATAGTACCCTCACACACAAATTATAGACTCTTTGTTTGTGACAGGGTATCAATCCATCCATCAATCAAATGTGGACAAGTACAAAACCTTTTGTAATTATCACCAACTTCCAGGCTAATCCTTTTCATATATGTTTGGTTAAACTAGCAAGAACCACTTAAAACTTAAAACGTGATATATATTAACTTGAACGTTGTGGGTTAATTAGTAGGGGTATTCTTCGGGATTGTTTGTCGGTTTCGGATTTTTCGGGTCGGGTTTTTCGGGTTTTATGAGTGGAAATATAATCCGAAAACCAAACCATTCTAGTTTCGGGTTTTATGGTTTTCGGGTTTATTGGGTCGGGTTAGATCGGGTCGGTTTGATTCGGGTTTCGGGTTAAGTGAATGTTGTGAAAGGGTTGAAATGATTTACAAAAAGGTGGGTATTTTTGTCATCATAGTGTACAATGGCACTTAAATAGTATTATTATACACCACCTCGTATATGAACATATTAGCATTTAACAATAATTAATTCAAACATTAAGAAGCAATACGAGTAATCGTTTAAATGTAAAAAAACACCAAAATCTCAATCCGTAACAAACAATTGTTATATAGAAATACCATGTCTCAAACCAATTGATGTTACTTCTTTAACTAATTTCAATTGATATTAATTAAATAGTATGCCAACAAGAAACACATGAATGCTCTAGTTTTAATGGATTCAATTCAACAAGAAATAACCATACTGTTGAGTTGGAATTTAGAGAAACCGCATTCGTTCAAATATAATCAACTAATTTCAATTAAACATTGATCGAGCATACCTTTTGCAAACTCTTTGATTGGAACTTTGAAGTTGTATTGTCTGATGAAGAAACAGAGTGTGCCGTATGCATATATTATTATTCTCTTTTGAATTGTATTGTATGTATAATAGGTAAAAATTCAAACCTATAAAATTTTGGCATTTTAAATCGCTACCTTCTCGGGTTTTTCGGGTTAACCCGAATTGAGGAAATCCTATCCAAAACCCGACCCGAACTATTGCAATCGGGTTCGGGTTACGTGGTATCTCGGGTTCGGGTTATGCAGTTTGGATGTGTCTTCGGGTCGGGTCTATTCGGGTCGGGTTCGGTTCTCGGGTTCGGGTGAAAATTGACAGGCCTATTAATTAGTCATAACTAGCTGGTTATGATAATAGAGAAAATAAGGAAAAAAGAGTAAACTGTGGTTTTTGTTCTTGTATTTTGTTTAAATTTACGGTTTTAGTCCAATAGTTTTAAATTTGTGATTTTTATCCATGTTTCATTTAACTTGCAATTAAGCCCGAATTCACTAACCCCGTTAAGTTTGGTCGTTAAACCATTAGCGTGCCCCTCACATGAGGGGCAAATTTGTCCCCTTTCTCCCCAAATACAACCCAGCCCCTCATATGAGGGGACTTACGAATTAAGATTGATGTTTATTTTGGGATAAAAAAGACAATACTGCCCCTGACGTGAGAGGCACGCTGATGGGTTTAATAACCAAACTTAACGGGGTTAGTGAATTCAGGTTTCATTACAAGTAATTGAAACCACATGAATGAAAATCACAAATTTATACTATTGAATTAAAACCGTAAATTTGGATAAAACACATGGACGAAAACCGCAGTTTACTCTAAAGTAAAACAAAAGTTTAGTTAATTGTTAGTGAATGGCCCCACAATTAAATTGAACGATAATTAAATTAGTTAGACATATATTACTTACGCCATAAAAATGAATATGAAAAGAAAAAAAAATCAATGTTCATACCTACTTTTGAAAATAATATATACAGTAATGTGTTTGGTTAGTCATAGTATATTTTGTAGTGATGATATTGCAACAAAATTCCAATGTAAGTTTTCAACAAGATATTAGTCACATTTCTTATCGTATATTTTATTGCGAAATGTGTTATGGCTAGGAAAATTCACGATATGAATCTTATATATAGTTCATGATCGTATGAATTTAGCCTAATCATGTTTAGATTAATTTTGAGGTTCAAGCCAAGCACGCTTGTTAAAATAGTTTGCGTTCGGTAGACCTTCGATTTTAACCTTTTTAATTATACACTTATTTTTTTATAATGTGTATTATGTCATAACTTAAACTAATTAAATACTTTATACTAAAATTTAAAATAAAAAATACATGTATAAGTTTATTGTTTAAATGTAATTATTTTACATTTTTATGTACATTTGTACTTTTTGTAATAAAATATAGCCTTGGAGTATTAATACGAAAAGAAGTAAAATAAAATTTTATTTTGTTAACCAACAAAAGCTATGACAAACTGAAAAAAAAAAATTTTCTTACTCTTTCAGACACTCATCACGACTTGACTCAAATTTTCGGGACGAAAATTCTTTAACATGGGAATGATGTGACAATCGTCAATTTCAGGTTAACTCCGTTAACTCAACTCCGTCAATTCAAACTTAGGATCACTAAATCTATAACGCACACTTCATTACATTTAAACTAGGGTTTAAATGACGCTTAACACTTACTACATGTGTAGTCTTTCGGGATTTGCACCGAAACGCAAACGAGTTGACACAAACGATTGATGAATAAACGAAAAACGTCAAAACAATAATTATGTGATAATTATGTGTTAACATATGTGTTACTTGATTATATGGTGTGTAATGCTAGACAAGAAACAAGAACTAAGTTAGTTAAGTTAGAAAAACAACAATTGGAAGTGGAGGGACTTGAGTGTAACTTGTATGTCTATAAATATAACCTTAATAACTTAACCCTAACTCATTATTATTAACCTCAAGTCCGATCGGCCTCCTTCCCTTGTGAACCCTTGGCTGCCGTCCACTCTATACACACATTCAACCATCAAATCAAGTGTTTGATTGAAGAACTAGGCGCAAGGAAGGTATAATTGATCATCCTTTACATTCTTGTTGCTTGATTTTGATGTTTGTTGGGTTAACCACAAACCCTAGGCTGCCGATTTTGAGTATGTACATAGCTAACATGATTGTTGTTGAATCAATGATGATTGATAACTAGTATTGATGTTGTTACATGTTGATTGTTGTGTCTATGATTTGAGTTCAAACAAAAACCCTAATCTTGTATGTAATGTGAAATTGATGTGCATGGATGGTGTTTATGGAGTCTAGAGGGTTATATGGATGCATGATAGTTCATAGATTGTTATTATGTTGAGTTTGGATGCAAACAGATTCTGGACAGAATGTGTATACGATGTTTAAGTGACTGTAACGAAGTGTAAACGTGAAAGTTGGTTGAGATTGTGGGTACTGCAGTAAACTAGGTTGAGTCTAGTTTCTATAAAGTATAAGTTTGTAATTTTTGGACAAGTAGAAGTTAACTTTTATGATTTTACAAAACGTTGTGCAAAGCTGAGCTGTTAGACCTGCTGTTAGATTATGTTGTAAATGTTATATCTCATGAACTACGAGACCAATTGGGTTGGTTCCATTTCTGGAAGTTGACTCATTGAGTTAGGAACCAAACCCAAGTGGTCTTGCATTTATTGGATTTTTCGTTTAACGGGAATTGCAAATAACATTCTGTTGTGCATGAATCTGACTGTTATGAGTTTGCTGTAATGATTTGATGATTGTGAGAAAACTATGAGGAATAAAAATGTAATAAAATATGTTCTGGAAACCTAAGACATGTGTGCTTCTGTGATGATTTTTGGTAAATTAATTGAGACGCTATGATCGGTGAAATAGTACAATCTTTTTGTAGGATTTCTGTCTCGGTGAAACTAGCTGCTGAGTTTTGTGAAAATGCATGAAATATGATACTTGCTAATTTATTATCGTGTTATGACCAAATTGCCCTTGAGGGGAATGATTGCAAGATAATTGTCGTGTTTTGACTAAAATGCCCTTGCGGGGAATAACTGCTAATTAATTGTCATAATTTGACCAAAATGCCCTTATGGGGAATAATGGCTAGTTAATTGTTATTTGTTGACCAAAATGCCCTTACGGGGAAAAATTGCTAGTAATGTACGTTATGAATACATGACACGTATATGATTTCTTACACATGTGATGTGTCACAAAAACACTTGTTAAAGTCACACACGATTCACGAACGAAACACGAAACATGTTATGTGCATAGGTATTATGTGCCGGGTCTAGAGACTCGATAATATTCCGACACTTAGAAAATCTCTTTGTTGTTTTAGAACGTTAGAGAGAGTTTTTCGGTGACGCGCATCTTGGTGATTTATTTTGGGAAATTCTTCGCAAACAGTGAGTTTCACTTTCCCCTATTTAAACTGTTTTCAAACGCTTTTCACTTGGGGGAGATAACATACTCCACAACGCATTTGAGATTTTGTTATAAATTATATATCACTTGTAAAGGGTAAGTGGCAAACGAAATATTTGAAGTCCTACACATCGAACCGGTTAATATTTAGAATAGCGAGTCACTGTTGAGTAGTACTACTGGGTTTGACAAACCCCACCCAACGCTAAACTCGACTGGAGGTCGAGCGGGTGTAATTTTGGCTAACACGTACCATGGTCTGGAGGACCTAGTGACAAGGCACTTACTAAACGAGTCAGCTTCGGTGTCGAACACTTAGTAATACTTGTTGTATAGATTAGCTACCTATCGATATATAATTTGACATAACACTATCTGGTAACGCAAAACGCCGTAACGTTGTTACGCAAAACGCTTAACGCAAAACGCCGTAACGTGGTTACGCAAAACGCAAAAACGATTTATTTTATATAACTTGTGAACTCACCAACCTTGTGTTGACACTTTTAGTATGTTATTCCCAGGTAGCCGAGGCGGGCGCGCGGTTTAGGAACATGCATTGATTGAAAACGCTTTTGTTCTGCAAACTTATTTTTAACGATTATCTTTGGTTTTAAGTCGTCCTGCGTGACGCAACTTTTGATTAAAGGTTTTTACGCTTCCGCATTTAATTACTCGTAAACGTTTTCATGGTTTTGAAACTTTATTTTATGGTTTGATTATAACTGATGATTCCGATCCTGCCAGTTCACACCCTCTGACGGTAAAACTACGTTAGTGGATTTTGAGGGTGTGACAGATTGGTATCAGAGCCATTGGTTATAGCGAACTAGAAGCTGCATGCATACTAGACTGTAACCGCGACGACCCATTAGTTATAATGATACGCACTGCATAGGTAGTGTAGTCTTGTATTCTTATCTCTTTACCTCTTTCACTCATACGCGCGCGCATACACGGCTTACCTGTAGGAATGTCGACGCCACCCTCATCATCATCCGATTCGATGACGCATGCTCACGGGAAAGAACCGCAGTTACCTACCGCCTCACCACCCCGCGTAGTCCCGGAACTCGAAGCTCCCGCACCGAAGAGGTACCGCCTATCCGGAGGCATTTACGAAAACGACGTTAGCTGGGATTGGTACCCTAACATGATCAGACGTATGGTCTATCGCGAACAAGTTCCCCCGTTACCTCACCCGAACCACCCTGCTTATCCCAACACCCTACCACCCATAACCGAACCTGTAGAGAGAGTTCTCGCAGCTGTTGTTTCATGCTTGGAGTGTGACGTGGGTTACATGCGCTATACGAGGGAGAACGTTTCCAGAATGTTAAAAGACGGAACCGAGACTAAGGAGGAGATTGCCTGCATGGCAGTGGCAATGAAGGAAATGCAAGAGACTAGTGATCAACAGATGAAAGTTATGATGAAGATGCAAGCTGAGATGATAGACTTGAAAGAGCAACTCCAAGAAGCAAGGACCCGAACCGAGATAGCTCTAGAGCGTTGCGATGTCTTACAAATGCAACTTGCTCAGAACGCAGCCGAACCTGAGGCAGGGCCTGAGGTCGAGCCTGGGGCAGAGCCTAATGTGGAACCTGAAGAAGACCCCGAAGAGGAGCCTGAGGAAGATCCCGAGGAAGATCTCGAGGAGGAACCCTAAGAAGAACCGGAGGAAGAACCGGCTGAGGAAGAGGCACACTCAGAGGTGTCATCGGATGATGACATCTAGTGATGATGACACTTAGATGGAGGGGTTGCCTCCATCCGAACTATTATTTTTCTATGATTTTAAGGATTGATTGGAAATACTTTGTAGCGAATACAATGGTTTTAATCATGAATTTTTTTTTAGACTAATATGTGGTTGTGAGGTGATGTTATTTCTTATTTTCTTTCTTACCTATCTTTTTATTACATGTATGGTGTGTTGTATATGAAAGAAAAATTCATGTTTAACATTTTATACTGTGATTCTAGGAAATGGCTGGAAGAAACGCTGGACGAGAACGTGGTAACATCAGCTTGACTGCAGCTGAACTCCAAACTCTGCTAAACGACCATGTTGCGGCCGCTTTAGCCGCACACGTTCAGAATAAAGCCGGAGGTCCGAGTGGAACGTGTACCTTCAAGAACTACCTTGACTGCAAGCCCAGTACGTTTAAGGGCACTGAGGGAGCTATAGGCTTCCTGCGTTGGGCTGAGAAGGCCGAGTCGGCCTTTGAGATGTGTAATTGTCCCCCTGCCAGTAGGGTCAAATTCGCTGCTGGAACACTTGAGGATTCTGCCCTCACTTGGTGGAATTCGAACGTCCAGATCCTTGGATTGGAACTGGCTAATGCGATGAACTGGGAGGAGTTCAAAAATATGATGCGAGAGGAGTACTGTCCGAGAGAGGAGATTTCGAAGTTAGAGTCGGAATTTTGGTCACTGAAGATGGTGGGTTCGGAAATCGAAGCCTACACTACTCGTTCGCACGAGTTGGCTGTGATGTGTCCGCGGATGGTGGATCCGCCGAGCAAGAGGATAGAAATGTACATTGATGGATTAGCACCGCAGATTCAGGGCATGGTGACGTCTTCCAGGCCAGCCACGATCCAACAAGCGATCCGTTTAGCTCACAAACTGACGGATTAGGCTGTGACCCAAGGTGCGTTACCACCTAGGGGTTCGACCGTTAAGGCCCGTGACAACCAGAGTAACGACAATAACAGCAACAGCAACCCGAACAGCGGGAAGAGGAAGTTTGACAACACCAGATCTTCATCCTCGAACCTCCCACCGCAACAACACTACCGTAAGCCCGAATTCACTCGGAGCTTTAACACTCAGAATCACAACAACAACAACGGTAGCGGGCAGGTTTCGAGCGGATATGCTGGGAAATATCCAAAGTGCAACAGGTGCAACTATCATCATGTTGGCCAGTGTGACCGTGCCAAGTGTTAGAGATGCGGAAAGATGGGTCACCAAGCGAAAGAATGTAGAGGAGACCTTGCGGCAAAGGGTGCTCCTAAGCCACCTATAACGACGAAGGGATGTTTTGAATGTGGGCAGGAAGGTCATTTCAGAAAAGATTGCCCAAGCTGAAACAGAATGACAACAATGGGGGTAATGGAAGTGGCAGTAATGGTGGAAGCAATGGCAAGGAAGAGCGTTTGTGATTGGGTCGGGTCAAGCCCGCAATGATCCGCATGTGGTGGACTGGTAAGTTCCCTGTAAACGATTGTTTTGCTTCTGTATTGTTTGACACTGGAGCTGATAGGAGTTTTGTGTCGAAAGCCTTTAGTCAACTCTTAGACGTAACTCAAATTCCGTTAGATGCTAAGTTTCCTGTTGAATTAGCTGACGGTAAGACTATAATAACGACTCATGTACTTGCGGGATGTAAGTTAAAACTGTCAGGTCATGTCTTTGATATCGACCTTATTCCTTTTACGCTTAGTAGTTTCGATGTCGTTGTCGGCATGGACTGGTTATCCGAGAACCGAGCGGAGATTATATGCCACGATAAGATAGTCCATATTACCACCCCTTCCGGCGAGATCATTTCGGTCCGAGGCGAGAGAAGCGGCATGACCACCAGCGTCATTACCCTTATGAAGGCGCAGAAGTAATCTACGAAAGGGTCATCCGACAATTTTGGCGCAGATTGTTGAGAAACCCCGCGGAGGAGAAACGAATTGAAATATACCTGTTGTGTGAGACTTCCCGGAAGTTTTCCCGGAGGATTTGCCCGGACTCCCTCCTATTCGTCAAGTCGAATTTCAAATCGAGTTGACACCCGGTGCAGCACCCATAGCACGAGCCCCGTATCGGCTCGCACCGGCGGAACTTCAGGAGTTGTCCACTCAGTTGCAAGATTTGTTGGATAAGGGTTTTATCCGACCTAGCTCATCGCCGTGGGGAGCCCCTGTCTTGTTTGTCCGAAAGAAAGACGGGACTTTCCGAATTGTGCATCGATTACCGGGAATTGAACAAGGTGACGGTCAAGAACCGTTATCCTTTACCCCGAATTGATGATTTGTTTGACCAGCTTCAAGGATCGAGTTACTACTCGAAGATTGATCTGCGATCTGGTTACCATCCAGCTTAGAGTGCGCGAAGAAGATATCTCAAAGACGGCTTTCAGAACACGGTATGGTCACTACGAGTTTTCGGTTATGCCTTTTGGCCTAACCAACGCACCGGCCGTATTTATGGAACTCATGAATCGAGTATGCAAGGCGTACCTCGACAAGTTTGTGATTGTTTTCATCGATGATATTCTCGTTTACTCCAAGAACGAGACTGACCCACGAAGAGCACTTAAGGGTAATTCTGGAACTATTGAAGAAGGAACAACTGTATGCTAAACTCTCGAAATGTGAATTTTGGCTTCGTGAGTTTCACTTTTTAGGACATGTGATCAACGAGAATGGTATCCATGTCGATCCCGGTAAGGTAGAGGCCATCAAAAACTGGGAAGCACCTAAGACTCCGACTGAGGTGCGGCAATTCCTAGGACTGGCCGGCTACTACCGGCGTTTCATCGAGGGATTTTCAAAGATTGCTCAACCCCTCACCGCTTTGACTCACAAGGGCACTAAGTACAATTGGGGTGTCGCGCAAGAATCCGCTTTTCAACTGTTGAAAACCAAGCTGTGTAGCGCCCCCTATTTTAGCCCTCCCCGAGGAACGGAAAATTTTGAGGTACACTGTGACGCATCTATACAAGGTCTCGGTTGTGTGCTGATGCAACCTCGAGAAGGTTATAGCCTACGCCTCTCGACAACTACGGGTTCACGAGAAGAACTACACGACCCACGATTTGGAACTCAGAGCTGTGGTGTTTGCTCTTAAGATATGGAGGCATTACTTGTACGGTACCAAGTTTACCATTTACACCGACCACAAGAGTCTCCAACATATCTACGATCAGAAGGAGCTGAACATGCGACAGCGTCGTTGGGTCGAGCTGCTCAAAGATTATGATTGTGCCATCAAGTACCACCCTGGCAAGGCCATTGTGGTGGCCGACGCCCTCAGCAGAAAAGAAACAGATAAACCCAGACGGGTGAGAGCATTGCAACTCACGATTCATGCCAGCTTATCCGATCAGATTCGCGGTGCGCAACTTGAAGCTTTGAAAGATGATAATCTTCCATCGAAACTCATGCGGGGCATGAACAAGCAACTTGAAACCAGATCGGACGGGGTCCGATATTTTGAGAACCGGATTTGGGTCCCACGATACGGAGAGTTGAGAACTCTAGTGATGGACGAAGCTCACAAGTCCCCGATATTCTATCCACCCTGGGTCAGATAAAATGTATCATGATTTAAAGGCACTTTACTGGTGGCCGAATATGAAAGCCGACATTGCCACCTACGTGAGCAAATGCTTGACTTGTGCCAGAGTCAAGATAGAATACCAAAAAACCATCTGGTCTACTGCAACAACCGGAACTCCCAATGTGGAAATGGGAACACATCTCAATGGATTTTATTTCGGGTTTACCTAAGATACCGACGGGATGCGATACCATCTGGTGTGATCGTTGACCGGTTGACTAAATCGGCACACTTCCTAGCGATTAAAGAAACGGACAAAATGGAAAGACTGACTCGTGTTTACAATGAAGGAAGTAGTGTCGAGACACGGAGTGCCTGTCTCGATCATTTCCGATCGAGATTCTCGTTTCACTTCGAACTTTTGGAAGTCGCTGCAAAGCGCACTAGGCACCGTCTCGATATGAGTACAGCATACCATCCTCAGACGGATGGGCAAAGTGAACGAACTATTCAGACCCTGGAGGATATGTTGCGTGCATGCGTTTTGGATTTCGGAAAAAGTTGGGAACCCCACTTACCCTTGGTAGAGTTTTCGTACAATAACAGCTACCACGCAAGTATTAAGGCAGCGCCGTTTGAAGCGCTGTACGGACGGAAGTGTCGATCACACACTCTGCTGGGCAGAGGTGGGTGACAGCCAAATCACTGGTCCAGAACTGGTACTCGAAACTTCGGAAAAGATTGTTCAAATCCGAAATCGCATGGCAGCAGCACGAGACCGCCAAAAGAGTTACGCAGACAAGCGCCGAAAACCTCTCGAATTTCAAGTGAACGATTGGGTGTTACTCAAAGTCTCACCTTTGAAAGGTGTGGTTCGCTTTGGGAAGCGAAACAAACTCAACCCACGGTATGTTGGTCCGTACCGGATAACTGAGCGCATTGGTCCGTGGTGGCGTACCGACTGGACCTACCAACAGAACTCAGTGGCGTACACAATGTATTCCACGTGTCAAATTTGAAGAAATGCCTGTCTGATGAAACCTAAGTAGTCCCTTTTGAGGAACTACAAGTTGATGAACAGTTACGTTTCATTGAGGAACCAGTCGAGGTTTTGGATTGGGAAACCAAAACGCTCAAGCACAGCAAAATTCCAATCGTTAAGGTTCGTTGGAACTCGAGACGTGGACCGGAGTTCACGTGGGAACGCGAGGATCAAATGATGAAAAAGTATCCTCACCTTTTTGAAGGGCTAACCAAACACAGAAAAACCACGAAACTCGGCAAACCGTCAGACATCACCGGAGGTATGAATTAAATTTCGGGACGAAATTTCTTTCTACTAGGGGATGATATGACAAACTGAAAAATAAAAAATTTTCTTACTTTTTCAGACACTCATCACGACTTGACTCAAATTTTCGGGACGAAAATTCTTTAACATGGAATGATGTGACAATCGTCAATTTCAGGTTAACTCCGTTAACTCAACTCCGTCAATTCAAACTTAAGATCACTAAATCTACAACGCACACTTCATTACATTTAAACTAGGGTTTAAATGACGCTTAACACTTACTACATGTGTAGTCTTTCGGGATTTGCACCGAAACGCAAACGAGTTGACGCAAACGATTGATGAATAAACGAAAAATATCAAAACAATAATTATGTGATAATTATGTGTTAACATATGTGTTACTTGATTATATGGTGTGTAATGCTAGACAAGAAACAAGAACTAAGTTAGTTAAGTTAGAAAAACAACAAATGGAAGTGGAGGGACTTGAGTGTAACTTGTATGTCTATAAATATAACCTTAATAACTTAACCCTAACTCCTTATTATTAACCTCAAGTCCGATCGGCCTCCTTCCCTTGTGAACCCTTGGCTGCCGTCCACTCTATACACACATTCAACCATCAAATCAAGTGTTTGATTGAAGAACTAGTACTAGGAAGGTATAATTGATCATCCTTTACATTCTTGTTGCTTGATTTTGATGTTTGTTGGGTTAACCACAAACCCTAGGCTGCCGATTTTGAGTATGTACATAGCTAACATGATTGTTGTTGAATCAATGATGATTGATAACTAGTATTGATGTTGTAACATGTTGATTGTTGTGTCTATGATTTGAGTTCAAACAAAAACCCAAATCTTGTATGTAATGTGAAATTGATGTGCATGGATGGTGTTTATGGAGTCTAGAGGGTTATATGGATGCATGATAATTCATAGATTGTTATTATGTTGAGTTTGGATGCAAACAGATTCTGGACAGAATGTGTATACGATGTTTAAGTGACTGTAACGAAGTGTAAACGTGAAAGTTGGTTGAGATTGTGGGTACTGCAGTAAACTAGGTTGAGTCTAGTTTCTATAAAGTATAAGTTTGTAATTTTTGGACAAGTAGAAGTTAACTTTTATGATTTTACAAAAACGTTGTGCAAAGCTGAGCTGTTAGACCTGCTGTTAGGTTATGTTGTAAATGTTATATCTCATGAACTACGCGACCAATTGGGTTGGTTCCACTTCTGAGAGTTGACTCATTGAGTTAGGAACCAAACCCAAGTGGTCTTGCATTTATTGGATTTTTCGTTTAACGGGAATTGCAAATAACATTCTGTTGTGCATGAATCTAACTGTTATAAGTTTGCTGTAATGATTTGATGATTGTGAGAAAACTATGAGGAATAAAAATGTATAAAATATGTTATGGAAACCTAAGACATATGTGCTTCTGTGATGATTTTAGTAAATTAATTGAGACGCTATTATCGGTGAAATAGTACAATCTTTCTAGTAGGATTTCTGTCTCGGTGAAACTAGCTGCTGAGTTTTGTGAAAATACATGAAATATGATACTTGCAAATTTATTATCGTGTTATGACCAAATTGCCCTTGAGGGGAATGATTGCAAGATAATTGTCGTGTTTTGACTAAAATGCCCTTGCGGGGAATAACTGCTAATTGATTGTCATAATTTGACCAAAATGCCCTTATGGGGAATAATGGCTAGTTTAATTGTTATGTGTTGACCAAAATGCCCTTACGGGGAAAAATTGCTAGTAATGTACGTTATGAATACATGACACGTATATGATTTTCTTACACATGTGATGTGTCACAAAAACACTTGTTAAAGTCACACACGATTCACGAACGAAACACGAAACATGTTCATGTGCATAGGTATTATGTGCCGGGTCTAGAGACTCGATAATATTCCGACACTTAGAAAAATCTCTTTGTTGTTTTACAACGTTAGAGAGAGTTTTTCGGTGACGCGCATCTTGGTGATTTATTTTGGGAAATTCTTCGCAAACAGTGAGTTTCACTTTCCCCTCTTTAAACTGTTTTCAAACGCTTTTCACTTGGGGGAGATAACATACTCCACAACGCATTTGAGATTTTGTTATAAATTATATATCACTTGTAAAGGCTAAGTGGCAAACGAAATATTTGAAGTCCTACACATCGAACCGGTTAATATTTAGAATAGCGAGTCACTGTTGAGTAGTACTACTGGGTTTGACAAACCCCACCCAACGCTAAACTCGACTGGAGGTCGAGCGGGTGTAATTTTGGCTAACACGTACCATGGTCTGGAGGACCTGGTGACAAGGCACTTACTAAACGAGTCAGCTTCGGTGTCGAACACTTAGTAATACTTGTTGTATAGATTAGCTACCTATCGATATATAAATTTGACATAACACTATCTGGTAACGCAAAACGCCGTAACGTTGTTACGCAAAACGCTTAACGCAAAACGCCGTAACGTGGTTACGCAAAACGCTAAAACGATTTATTTTATATAACTTGTGAACTCACCAACCTTGTGTTGACACTTTTAGTATGTTATTCTCAGGTAGCCGAGGCGGGCGCGCGGTTTAGGAACATGCATTGATTGAAAACGCTTTTGTCCTGCAAACTTATTTTTAACGATTATCTTTGGTTTTAAGTCGTCCTGCGTGATGCAACTTTTGATTAAAGGTTTTTACGCTTCCGCATTTAATTACTCGTAAACGTTTTCATGGTTTGAAACTTTATTTTATGGTTTGATTATAACTGATGATTCCGATCCTGCCAGTTCACACCCTCTGACGGTAAAACTCCGTTAGTGGATTTTGAGGGTGTGACAAAAGCTCTTGTCATTATCAAGCTACATGTATGGCTTGATTTTTAAATTTATATCGTGTTTGAATTCACATCAAATTTCCAGGTTTGTATCGGGTTTGACCTTGATAACCTATAAATACAACCGTTTAACATTCGTAATATTGTCTTATACACAGTGTTTTTAGTAATTATTTTATGACGTATGTGAGGTTTATAATTCCCTTTTTTATAAATAAAATGTGATTTGGAGAGTGTGAAAAATATGCATGCAATTATGCATAACGGATGTGTATATTAATAGCATTCACCTCTTTTTGTAATATTTTAAGATGTTTCTGAGGTTTAATATTCTCTATTTTTTTATTTAACGACGAATCTTTTATGCCATCCGAGAATAGTGATGAACGGATACTGGTATCGGTACATGTATTGATTTTCTTAAATTTTTGGTACCCGGTATTAAATGTAAAATTTGAAAAATACCTGTACAATACTGGATACTCAAAACTTAATACCGACTTTGTACTGTTGGTATCAAATCAGTATGCTTATCCATTTTGCTCATCTCTATCTAGGTGATTTATACACATGACCTTTCAACCTTTTGGTGATTTAATTTTAAAGCCTTTGCCTTTACTAATTAACCACCAATCCCATTATTCGCCTCTTATGATAGATTTATATTTTAAATACTTGAATAATGGTTAAATACTTTAAATTGTATCCATCTTTTGTATCTTCATTGCTTGGGATGAGATTTTTCCGAATACTCGTACGCATCCGTATCACCCATAACAATTTGATTTAGTAAGGGTATCAGCACTCGTTTTATTTTATTTTTGTTTTTGTACTTGTTTGAAATATGCAGATGTTTTATTTTTATTGCGATTCTCAACGTTTAATATCTAAAATAAATCCTACACACGTATTATGTTCGGTATTATGTTACATTTTGTTCGAATTTGATATTATGGTTTACTTTGGTATTATGTTTATTGGTTTTATTTTTGCTTTTGTTTTTATGTTTGGTTGTGGCATTAATAATGTTTGGTACCCCGTACCAATTTAGCCATCATGTACCTGTCATGTACTAGTAGGATAACCAATTCAACTTATTTGTTACTCGTACCGGTACAAGTACCAAGATCGTTGGAAATTTGGAGAAATAAAAGCGGTATATAAGCGAGTACTGTATCGAAATACACGTACAATACCAATAAATTCAGTACGCTCGGTACTCGTTTTTATTGATTTTTGACACGGTTATAATAATGTACGAATACAGATACTGTACCGATCTCATCCCTATTCAGTACCAATCGTCAAAAAATGTTGTTAAAAATAGCATGTTTTACAAAAATAATAACTTTATTTTCACATTATGTGTTTAATAAACAATTAATAGTCAAATATTCTTTTAATCATAGAATAAATTTAAATATTACTAGATTAAAAGAGAAGATGATGCTTTGTGCAATAAAAAAATGTGCCATGGATTATGCA